>NC_143137.1:81879772-82182803 GCF_059928025.1 Delphinapterus leucas | reverse complement strand
AGACCAAATGAGGACAAAAAATTCCATGTGAGGGTATTCTAAACTTACGGGTGTGTACCATACTTCTGAAAAGTGTAGTATTATGGGTTTTTTCTACCCTCATTCCTCACACAAAGTGGAAAACGGGAAATACATTGCTCACTGAATGAAAACATGGAAAGAACAAATGCATGGGCAATTTAAATAGTTCCAGTCCTTCGTAAAACACCACTAATGATGGTCTGCTAAGCTGAGATGTCTCCTTAAATATTTGCAAGTATTCTCATTTGTAAGTTCCAGAAAGATTCAAAGTTAGCATATATTACTAGGCAATTTATACAATTTCCAGTTAGCAATTATTTTCATGAGTGATAAGCTTATTAAATTGTAAGTGCCTAGTTTCTGGGTTTTACTTAATAGTAGTTGAAATTTAGATAAAAATTATGTTCAGTTGCTCAAAACCATAGTTATTAAATAGGTAACCCAAATAAATCAACTCAAATCAATTATTTTATATTCATTCAAATGTTCTCCATTTGGGACTTTTGTTTTATATTCACAATAAACTTTTTACTTTCTCCTAGTAAAAGTTTGTTTTCAAAATTACAGAAGAATTCTTTTTGACAATAATTAATTTTTCCATTGATTCATGGCATAAAGCTTGTAGATAAGACACAGAATGAGTGACAGTGATGGTGACAAGAACAAAAATTGATTACCCTTTGCAGACTTTCCATCTGGAACTGTGAGTTTGCTCAGTATAAAACTGCCAAGTATAAATAAGATGTGATTAACGTACCCCTCACCTTGTGATATATGAAAGCTTCTGTACTGAAACCTCAAGATAATATAACACCCACGTGCTACCATAAAATAAAGGCTTTGTCCATTAATTGGGCTGTTGTCTCATTCTTAAGAAGGATAATTTTGCTCTACAAATAGTCATTAAGTAATTTTGGTTAAACTTCTCCTTTAAGTGTTTGTTTTTCTCCAGTTCTAGCTTCTGTTTATCAAGTGGTGATAAGCACTCCTTTTTTGAGTAAAGACATTTTAAGTGCTTTGATTACTAAAGTGCTAGGTGAAATACAGGAACAATAAGAATGCCATGTTAAGGAAGTATGCCAAATTTCTTTGCTATTCTCAGGTATTCTTGAGCATCTGCTCCTAATCCACTCACCCATTTATACTAGTCTTCAGCATTAATATATTCACATATTAATTCATATGTCAATTCTTTGGACAGCTTTTATTCAAAATGCTTTTTGATGTGCGCAGTTGGGGACTTAAGAATCGGGAGCTACCATTGTCTTCTAGACACAAGTGTTCTAGTAAGGAAGATGGACATATTCAAAGTAAAATAACAATTGAGACATATAATTATAATTTAATATAAATATAAAATAAATAACAGAATTTGGTTCATGATCAATAAGAGCCAATATTTTTAAAATGAATTTAGAATAGTAGAGAACTTAAGGCTGCCAGAATTAGTGAAGAGGTTTAGAGATTTAAAAAAATAAAAAGAGTTTGGAATATTTAGGGAACTATAAATCCTGGGGCAATCCTGAATCACAGAGCACAAAGTGAAAGAAAGAGGTAGGAGTTGAGGCTAAAGACAGATAACAGAAAATAAATGCAAAACTATTCACAGAAGGAGTGACAGGCATGTTTCAAAAGAAGCTTGACCTAACACTTGAAGGACAAGTGGTATATGGATAAATAAATGGACATAAATAAATGATATTCTAGAATCGGGGCTAGTTTCTAGCATTGGTCTTTGAAACTTGTGTTCGGAGAGAAATTGATCTTACGTTTAAACCCTTGGTAATCTAGGCCTTTTATTTAAAGCCCAAAGAATTACAAAGTTGAAGACTTGTATTTATGCACCAGCTGGCCCTCATCTTCCTTGTATTTATCCTCCACGACTTAAAAGAGCTCTTTGTTCCAGTCCTACTAGCCCATGCAGAGCTTCTAGGATTCACTTATTAATTTCTGTCTTTGCTTTGTAATGTATGCAGTAACCTTTGCCTGAAACATCCCTCCTTACTTATCCAAATTATCCACATCAACTACCCTTCAGGCCCAGCTCAATCTCATATATTTTTATATGCCTTTCCAAACAGGGCTGTCCCATGTCGACCTCCTTTTTCTCTAGACTTCAATAATATTTATTGTCTGCTTTATTCATATGTCTTGAATAATTATGTGAAACAATATGTAATTAACTTTTCATGCCTATATGCCTCACGTGTTCAATTTTTTTGTAAACTTTGCTATGTTTTAAAATGTCTATGAGGAATAAAAATGCTTCTAATGTAAGAACAACCAAAAGATGCTTTGAACACGATCCATATAATTAGTGGTCCCAAGAAAAAGGGAAACCTTTTTGCTGGCCCTTTTGTCAGGATCATGAATTTTCTGTGTTCTTTTGCTGCACCAGGTTGTAGACCTGTTCAAAGCACGGTGATTGAAGCAGATGGTTCTGGTCCAGTTATAAACAGATGTTAAAACTGAAGACTTTTGTGAGGTTCTGCTTTAACAGTATAGTATAAGCAAACACAATCTTCTACAGAAGCTTAAACATGTTGTATCAGAATAATGTAATATGTTAGCTCAGCCACAGAGAGAATCTGCAGTCCTTGGCTGCCCTTTGCAACATACCAAAGGTGTCTTGTTTCTTCCACAAACTTGTATTACTTATGGAAAAACATTATGACACAATTGGCAGGCTTCTTCCTACTGACTTGGGCTTGCTAGTTGGGAGTTTGCTAACACAGCTATCAATGCTGCTTTAAAAGAAGCACCTACCAGGAACATTAGAATGAGGGTATAAGATTTCTGCCCGTGTCATTTCTTTAAGAATCCAGTCATATATTTATGAGGTTGACCTTGCAACTGGACTACTGTATAGGGAAATAAAGTATGGCGATCATAGTTGATCCTACCTTGGGAGGCTTCAGAGGCAACATTCTTAACCCTAGAGAAAAAGAATGCTTTGGGTCAATTGGCTGTAAGTCTTCTGGCTACATGAAGGTGATATTAAACCTTAGAAGCCCAAGAAAGAGACAGATACTGGCCACTCTGAGTCAGAGAGCTGACTTCATGGTGTTTTGCTCAGTGAAGTGTGGAGGAACTACATCTTCAGGGAGGTATGCTTTTCCAGGAGCAGTTCCAGAGGTCATTCCTCCACCCAGCCTCTTTTATTCCCTAAGGATTACTCATCTGACAATTTTTTTTTTTAATTTAAGGGAGTTGCTCTGGTCTCAGCACCAGATGTAAGAAACCACATTATAGAAATATGTCTCAAGTACTGACTACTCACTCCCTTTTTTCATGGAGTCTCCTCCAGATGTGTGTCACTAAGCCCTGGCTTATTTCACACTGCTTTGGAACAGGAAAAAATGCTTATTCTTAGGAGTTCAGAAATAGTGAAAAGTGGGACTCTTTGCAGAATTTTCTAATTTAGCGTTGGTTTATATTGTTTTACTAAAAATGATTTATCTAGTCTCACATTTTATGTAGGATAATTGCTATTCAACATGAGTGTTCTTCTCAGAGACCTTTTGAGCTGCCATTGGGTGAAGAGTCATGAGGCACCGTGGGACCAGGGAGAGCGCTTTTCTTTAGGGGAAAAACCCTGATTTGTAACATCTGCCAATTTCCATGGTGTAGTAATCCCACCATGGCTGATTTCCAGTTGCTACTGTGACCTCCTCAATTGAGATGAGGTGAACACAATCTCTTCTTGCCAGCCAGGTACAAGCTAACTCCAGCACACACTCACTGAGGCTCTGAGGCCTTGAACCCCGATTCAATGAGTGTGGCTCTCTTTTATCTCTATCTGAGAGGTTTCTCTTAAAGTTTTATTTAGGGGAAATGGAATTTTATTCAGTTTACAAATCAATTGGTCCTGTACTAATCCCATATATATTTTGTTTAAAAGAATAACTGATGAAAGCATATATAATCACAACCGCCTCTTAATTTGCTGATTTAAGATGAAGCAATGACTTGGTCAAATTCAAATAGCAAACAATTCTCAAAAATATGACAAATCTTTGGATACTTTATCAGTGAATCATTTGAAAATACATGAACTACATTCAATGAAATAATAAGAGCCTTCAGTTATGATGGAATTTGAAAGTTATTCAGCTTCCCCTTGCTTTCCCTTCTCTTATGTAAACCCTGCTTCTTATCCAACACACTCCAACTTGAGGTACCCTAAGATGGATATATCTGTTGACTTCTTTTCCTTGTGTGGTACCAAATAATTAAATGTTTCTTCCATCTTCTGTTGAGCTATAAGCATCAAAGTGAAATCATTTAAAAGGAGAATGTAATTATATGGTTAAGACTTTGTTGCCAGCCATGATTAACTACAACTTTTTAAAACAATTCTTTCCTGGATAAGTAGCAATTCTGATAATCTTTCCAAAATTAATTAAAAGTTAATTGTTCTAATAAAATACATATCAGTGACTAATCTTTGAGCTTACTAGCCAGGGAACCAAACCTGAGCCCTTTTAATTTTGAATAAACATGTTCTTTAGAGGCTTAGCACACTTTTTTCTATTTTTAAAACATTTGACAGCAGTATACTTTAAGATGATGAGAAAACAAAGGAGTAAATAATGCATTGCAAAGAAACTCTAATAATAACACAAAACTAAAGTGAATCAACAGTCAGTAAAAATTACGAGGAATGAATGTCTGAAAGCATATTGACAAAGGGGATTTCATATTCAAATAAAAAGAAAAACATTTTAAGTAAATATTATTTTAATAAATATCCTTCAATTAAAAAAAAAATCATTCTTTACTTCCCTCCAACCCAATTTATAAATATAACCTTACTTGATGAAATGCAAAGATATAAGAGGATTATATTCCTCTTGGTCAATTGTGTAACATCTCCTCTCAATCAGTGTGTTGTATGACATTTTACAGAGACAGAAACTAATCAATATTTTAGAATGCAATGCAGCATTATTATGGTCCAAATTAAAAACAAATAGTAAGACTGTGATCATTGTCCTAGAAAAACTCAGTTCCAATCTGCCAGTGCACTGTCTGTAACTTCAGCTGGAAAAGGTAGTTTACAATGTACCCCTTAATTCTACAATGTTGCAAGACATGGTTATATTTGTATGCCTTAAAACTTTATAAATATTTTATTTGAATTACATCACTTTCATTGTCATTACTTGCTCACACATACCATTTTATTTCTTTGAGAAATATATACAACGTATAATTTTAACTAAATATATCCCTAAGATTGAAATATCTCCACATGATTTATCTCTAAACTAATTCTCACATGATTATTCTTTCATTAAAGTAGATGAGATTCCTTAATATAAGGAAGGATTGTGAAAAGCAACTAGCATTCAAATTCTTAGGCTGCCTTCAAAATGTTAACACTTTCCAAGCTATGGTTTTTATGTCAGTAAAATTAGGAAAATATCTCTTCCCTACCTAACATATCCAGCTGTCTTGAAATATAAATGAGATTTTATTATCAATAGCACTTAGAAAAAATTGTACAGAATGCTGTAATATATATATTTTTAAAATCCCAAATCTAAGAACCTGTGAGCTGAAAAATTATAATGAGTATACCAGTAGGTCTATAGTTGTATTTAATAAACATCAGCATGATATTCATTTCTTAGTAACTTATATTTTTTAAAAAAGTAAAATAACAAAGAAAGTTTCCTGGATACTTACAGTTCCAGGGCGAGGATAAGGAATTCTACCCTGGTAGGAAATCAGCTGATGATTGGGCCCTTCTTTGTGGGCAAAAGGCCCATTAAACACAGTCTGTATATCAGATAAATGATACACACACACTGCTGATCCTTTAAAAACTGAGCTAAAAAAGAAAATAGAAAGATATTAATTTTCTTATTTTTAAAATTTAAATACAATTTTAAAAATAAAGGTAAAATTTGTGATAAAAACTTGATGTAATTCATCATGGAAAAGTTGAATGCTATGGTACACATTGTAAAAAACTAAAAAACTTCTACTGTTTTGAAATAAGCCATTGATATCAAAACATTTAGTTCACCCATGGAGGTAGTAGACAATAAGTTATAGAAAAGTACTCAATGTACTTGTCCTAAATATAGGACAAGTCAAAGAAATTTCCAACTGGTTTATCTTGCAGAAGATATTAAACAAAAAGTGAATTGATGATTTATTAAAAATATGATTTGAATTCTAAATCAGTATCAACATAACCTATCATAGTTTACCTCACAGAAATAAATCTCATTAATAAGAGAACACTGTATCTCTTTGTCTTAAGATTATTTCAATGTGAGAGTATTCTTACAATGCTGTCCTAAATAGTAGTTGGAGAAATTGTTGTAAACATTCCCTGCTACTCTGCTGTAAACAATAGAGTCCAAAAAAGATTCCTTAAATTATGTTTAGTCAATAAATTCTCATAAAATTTATTTGGATGCATACTGAAAACTATTTCCATTGTCACTAAGCAGACTGACTGAAACCAACATTTTCCTGAATCACATATTTCTCTTAAATTAGATGCCTAATGGGAAACTTAGATGCCCATTGAGAAAACCAAGATATATTATTAATCATTAGCATTAATAGTCAGAAATGACAACATTTTCTCTATGTTAAAGTTATTGGTGTTGGGAAACACAGAACTAGGGAAACACAGAAACTAGGGAAATATTTTTTTGAGACAAACATTTTCTTCTTAAGAATCTGGTTCTTTTTGCTTCGTTCAATTCTTTGTGAGTTAAATCAAGACTATTTCCTTTGTTAAAACAGGAGTTAAACTCATCCCGAAAGACATCTTTTTAGATATCTTATAGGGCAAAGTAAATATGATTTATAATCAATATCCCTGTGATATTCTTTTACTGTGAAGAGATCATTACAGTTTACAATTATACCACATTTCCCCCAGTAGAGAAGAATGGTAAAATCTTTAGATTTTCATTTTGTAGTTGACTGTCTGATGAAAAGGACATTCTGAATTGGCCATATCACAACTGGAGTATTGTGCTGAATTCTGAGTAACATTCCTGGTGTAAAATGAGTACGCAGGAATACACGCAGGAAAGGATGAGAATATGCTGAACTGTCTTGAAATACATGATAATTGGGATTGGGCATTCCAGATAAATTAGAAAACAAAGCTATTTTCAAATATCTAAAATACTGCCACATGGAACATGAAAACTGGTTTAGTGTGTTCATAGCTATCACTTTAGATTGCTATTGAAATAAAAATTATAATAGAAATGCTAAGAGTTTTATTTGCATCATGAGTCTTCAAATTATTTCCTTAAAACAATAGCTTATATACATTATCCCTGCATTGTAGTTTATATTTTCCTTTCTTTGAGAAAAATAGCATATAATCATTATAAATACCCCATACAAAACTATTTTGAAACTCTGAGTTCAGCTTAAATATATTTTAGTAATCAGGCAAAAATAATAAAATGAGAGAGTTACATCCTAAGTGTTAAGTAAAATTAAAGAGTTGAAAAGAACGTTTTTATAATAATTACTATTACTTAATAAAGTTTATTGTTTAACTCATACAATGTAATTGTTTAATATTACCTTGATGTTGTAAAAATGCCATACACTAGTGTTGTCCTTGGGTTATCAGTTTCCAGCAGAAACACATCCTCTATAAAAGGGAAATATCAATTTTTAAGATTCCCAAATATTTAAAAAATTTATCCTAAGAAATAATTTCAAGTACAAAAAGTATTATTCAGAAAGATATTTCTGCAGCATCATTATAATTTGACAGCAACTAAATGATAAGCACATGGTAAAGTAAGTTAAATAAAATGTTACACAAACACTTATGGAAACTATGCTGATGAAATAATATTAAATAGAAAAGACACAATGGTATTTAATATGGACCAGAACCATGTAAACCTTATAACTATACATCAGAATACAATAAGAAGATTACCAGTGAGTGTTTCTGGTTAACAAAGCTACAGAAATTTCCCTGTTTCTTCTTTTTTCCTGAATTTTCTAAATATCCTTAATGATAATATATTACATTTTTAATTTAAAAAGTATTACAAATCTCAATTTCTTTTTAATCTAGGGTTAGAATTTGGAACATGGAAGAAAACTTTTTCACAGTGACTTATAAGACTTTTTTGTCTTTTAGTCAAAATTGCTAGTGATATTTTTATTTAATCAATAATTCCCCTAACAACAAGAATTTTAAAGTATATTGAGGCAAAGGCAAAAGTATAGATCGTAAGGTACAGTAATATATAACAGAACCTGGAAGTAAATTTCTGATAGGAAATTCCAATTAATAACCAATTGTTATGAATGCAAGAAAGATCTGGATTTAGTGACCTTTTTGCAAAAAAGATTCTTGCTGACCAATACAGAGAAAGATGTATTTTGTTATTCACAATAAATTTAGAACCTCTTAAGCAATAAATGAATAATCACTAGTCTTTCCATAAAAGGCTGGCACTGTCTATTCTCCCTAAAAATGGGAAAGACTGAAACATTCTAAGTCACTGAAACATAAATATACTTGCAAAGAATTTGGGGGGAAATAATGAGTAACTAGGTTATAACATGAAATCATACTTAGAACGTTTTTTCTAGAAAAGCTGAAATAAAAACTTGTGTTTCTATGATCAACATAATGGCTTTTTGAGGAGACCAACTGTCTATTTCAATTATTGTAGCTGCTAGAACCAGTATTTTTTCCATATTATAATACATTTTTATTGCTTATCTCATCACCTGCCTCAGTATTTGAGACTAACCAGCATTTTATATTTTAATGGATTAAAGCAAAATAAAAGTCATTGCTAAATGGCACTTAGTAAACACGATACTATTATGTGTACCAAGTTAGTCTACTGTTCGAAACATATGGATACCAAGGGGGAAAAGCGTGGATGGCGGGGTGGTGGTGTGATGAACTGGGAGATTGGGATTGACATGTATACACTAATATGTATAAAATAGATAACTAATAAGAACGTGCTGTATAAAAAATTAAATTAAATTCAAAAAAAAAAAAAAGAGAGAGAACTGTTCCTTGGCAGAAAGGAATCAGATTGTCAGTCCTTATTTGACCTGGAAAGTATAACCCTCCTCATGTCACACATGCTGAGAATATTTAGTCCCAGGGTCACCAAGAAGAACTAAAACTGGAGCACAAGTCTACTTTCTACTCTGACACTTTTCCATCTAACCTCTATTGTGTCCATTAACTGTAGTAAAAATATATAGCTGTATTCTCATACAAACTGATTTTAAACCAGAATATCAGAATTCAAATATATATGAAATATACATTTATTTTAGAAAAGCACAAACATATCATTACTTATATATAAATTATATAAATACCTCTCTCTGCTCTCTCTAAAACACACACAAACACACACACAAAACACACGAATTCATATATCATGGTGGGTTCAATGAACTAAATGTTTCAGCAGTGCACTTAGGGGCAAGACAGATTTAAAAAATACTCAGGAAATTCATGAACAGTATCCAGATCATTAATTCAAATCAGCACTTACTTATGCTGAAAACATTCATGAAAAATACAACCTCTTTTGAGAGTTTATTAAAATATGTAAACTTTACAAACTCTCTTTCAAGAACATTTTTCCATCTCACATTTATGTACCTAGTTCATCAAAGTGTGTTTCTGGGCCATCTTCATCAGTTACCGAGCATACCAGCCTCGCTTTTAAGAAGGTAGTCCACTTGTTGACAAGGCTACGCAGTCCACCAGTGTCATTCTGAAACCATTTTGTAAACACATTTCAGATTGCTTAAATAAATATTGAAGTGTATTTAAAATTTACCTTGGATTCTTACTACTTGGGGATTTGTTATAATCTGAAAGATGGAAATGTTAAAACCAAATCTGCATATCAATAGTTAAAGAGGAATATTTAAGATCTATAGTATTTTTTAAAAATAGCCTTAGTTATACTGTTATTCTCCTATTATATGATATCAACTGAAAATGTATCAAAATGAATTTAATAAATATATGCCATAACACTTTCTAAATTTCTGATGAAAATATGAGTAAGCTGTTATGGAGACTACATAATTTAATTTGCCTTTTCTTGATAACTCATTTTCTTCAGTACAAACATAAATGATTGTATACAGGGAAGCGTGCAGATTCTACCGTGGTCAGGAGAGTGCGTTTATACTTACACCAAATAGTCCCCGATAATTCTATTTTCTCTCCTTCATTTCTCTGCATTATCATTTAATCCTTAATATTTCTAATCAGATGCTTTATATACATATTTCTCTGGTCAGGGCAAGGAAAATGGTATTTGGATCATTCACAAATAGTCTCTATTGAATGACGTTTTTTCTGTACTTCCTGAAGCTTTTCACATCATCAGCTGGCTTCACTGCCTTGTTCCAAATGACTGAGAAGCAGATAAGCTCCAAAATCAGTGGAATATTATAATGCTTAAAAATAGACTATTTTAAACACTAAATATTTTAAGAAATACTTTTGCACAGAAGATGCTAATCATAAATGAGTCAGGACAAGCCTGTAATACTCTTATGTGAGAAGACATCATGAGTTTTTTTGAGTTTCTATGTATACTTACTCTTGATACACAAGAATATTTTGATCAGTTTGTAATTAGAACTGTATTTTACTAAAGCATTTCTTAATTCTCACTATTATAGACAGTTCCTCAATAATTGTCTTTTACTGTATTTTATTCATAAGAATTGTTCTATTTCTTTTTATAATATACAATTCAGCAATTTCTTTTTAATTCTAATGCATTAAGTGGAAAAAAGCAAAAATTAATCAAAACTGTTTATTTGTGTAAAATCATAACCAAAATATTCCTTGGATTAAATTATTTTCCAAAATAGTGTGTTTATCTTGTATGACTGATGTGAATAAACATTAAATCTAAATGCCTCCTTTTAATATTTTATTAATTTGTAACCATAGATTTAAAAAGTAGGAAGATAAACTATTGGGAAAAGAAGACATGTTTACATAATTTGAATTTCTTAGTCTTTCATCAAATTAGAACAACTTTAATACTTACAGGACATATTCTAGCAATCATGGAATGAATCTGTTTTGTGCTTCTGCTATTGTCGGTCAGTTTCTCTTTGAAGAAGAAGTACACCTTAGCATCATTTGGATCAGTGCCATCTGGGATAACATGTGCATCCACAAACATAGGTTCTAGAAAAAAATACAAAGACAATATATATACTCATGATGAAAATCCATCTACTCTCCATCCAAGTAGACCACAGGCACATGCCTTCCCCATCTTTGGTATAAAGGAACAATTCAATATTCATAGCCAAAAAGTCTAAAAGAAAGCAATTGTATTCACTGAACATACCGCATTTGGAATGTCAAATGCCATAAAGTAGAGCTATGATATAAAGCTTCAACTATTTTTCTCTGTCTGCAATACATTCTGGAAGTACACTAATTGCAAAATTTCTTTGTGCCTGATGAGTTTTAAAATATTGAAAAACTCTTCTACCAGTTATTTCCCATGGGATCTGATAGTCGTTTCATAGAAAAAAAAAGTTTGTTTTTGAACGTGTGGTTTTCAGGCTAGTGCATATAAACTCAAATTCACTGAAGCAGAATGAGGAGTTGGGAGTCCATGATCTGAAAAACACATTTCACTTAAAATACGGCATATGAAATGAAGGGGAAACTTTTCAAGGAAAAAATGCAGTCATTTGAAGACATAGAGGGATTCCTTATTTCAAGAACAAAACAATTTTCAGAATACTCTATTTCCAGATGTACTGGAGGAATAATTTGAAGAAGTAAATGGACAATCACTGCTTTCTTGTGCTGGTCTGTCAGTGAAATAAGATGCTTAACTGTAGTGATTCATGCTTAACTGTTTAATGTTAAGTGAATTGCCAAATCTAAAGTCAGCTTAAATTTTCCCCAGGGTGAAATGACAAAGATCTTAGTGGTTTCTTCTTCCTCTAAACAACAGCAACTGATTGGAATTGTACATTAGAGTCAAATGAGCACTTTTCATGATGTGAATTCCATGTGACCCCCAAAATTGAAAACATTTGAACACTGATAATCATAAAATTATCATACTTGTGATTTCCATTATTAGTCAAACTGTGAAAAAATAATATATACCAGCTTTATAATTTTAGAATCTAAGCATAAAACAAATAGGAGTTCCTAAATATGCCCTATTCGTGATATCTGTCATAAATTTAGGAAAATGTTTAGATTTGGCATTATTAAAATATACAAGTAGACCAAATAAATGAATGACGTTTAATTGTAACATGCAACAATTAAACAACTGGAGAAGATTCTTGTCTATAGGTACATATGATGAATATCACTGTGACATTTATATATTCATATATCCTATGATAATTCTATGACTGTTAATAAACAGTTAGAATATGAAATATGGCTCATTTCATTTACTTATTTAGCCTAAATTTTTAAAATCACAGAGTACAGAATTGTTGTTACTCATATTTTAACTTTTTAACCATTTTAATGTAATTTTCATTATGAAATTAAATTAGTTTAAAGTATGATTCTCAGAAAATGGATAAACTGTTATTTTACCACTTAGCCATTTGGAATTGTGTTGATCAGTTCTGACTGCATTCCTCTTGGTTAAACTTCGAAAAATAGCTGCATCTGTTCCCATGAAATCTATATACATTGCAGAGAAAAGCTCCTCATCTATGAAAAAGAAAATGTGAACAAAATTAAAAGCAAATCTTAACTGTTTTTAAGGTTATTTTTAAAATCAAGGAGAATTTGCTTATTAGATCATGACACATATTACAGAATATTTATAGCTGTTAATTGGTTTCCATTGTTCACCAAATTAAAAAATTGGATAAAGTTTAATTTGGTCTCATTATTGCCCGTATAATGACCAAAACAATCTTTCTGATATAGAGATAAAAATTCCTCTGCCTGTACTTAATTATACTAAATACTTAACTAAACTTGATTATATAGTGTAGTGTGTATCCGAAATGGCAGAAATAATATAGGTATAAAAATAAAGAAATGGCTCAATTATTACTTCTTTAATAAATAAAAAATACTGTAAGAGTCAGAAATCTTGATTTCTAATTTTGGCCGTAGTTAAACTGGGAATTAGGGATAAGTCATTTAGTACCCTGAATCTCAAACTTCTATGGGAATTGGATTATGATCAAAAGTTCGCAGTATATATTAAAAACTCTATGATTTTACTAAATGGATTGAAAATAATAGTTTTTATTATTATTATTTCATGAGATGGAGCCACATCAAATTGTCAAAGTACTATTAATGATAAAACAATTTCATCATTAAATGTATATGTTTTGATCTTTATGCTAGAAGGTTTCTCTAAGGTAAACAAACTGCTACTTTTTCAATTGCAACACGTAACGTGTTAACATTATGTTAACAATATAATATGATGTTAATAAGCCATATGTGGCTTAACATATTAGCACATATAAAATAAAACTTAAAAATAAGAAAAAAGATATTGTAAAATTAAATTAAATTATCATTATTAATGACAAAATAAGATATGTTAATCTGTATGTGCTCAACACTGGACATTTTGCTTATTTGTTAAGATCCACATTAATTTTTATTCTAGTAAGGGGAGTAAGCGGTAAATTGGTATGTATGACCTTTGAGCACAAAGTTAAGTATCTATTAAAAAATAATAAAATTGATCAGGTTTGGCCCACTGAACTACCATGCAGCTGCGTTCTTTGACTAATGTTCTAGAATTACTCTCCTGGCTACCTTTAGATTGTGGTCATTTTGGCAAGACTGAAACATTTTAAAGCACTCTAAGCTCACTGTTTAGTAATAAGCAATACCAGTTGGCCTAGGATAGAATGGAGAATGGAATGTTTTTAATATGTGCTCACCAGGTCACAAACTGGACCCCTACCAGTTAGCAAGTGGGTATGGCAGGCATTGTGTCACCAAGTTCTGCTTCCTGGTAGAGATCTGAAGTCCATGGGAACAGATTATAGGGAGATAACAAAACGTGCCTGAAAGAATTTTGAGCTATTTAGCTTCTTTACAATTTTGTGAACATTTGTGAAGCATCTACACAAGTATTCTGTAGATACAATGATTGTTAAATTGAGAAAACTTTGTAATTAATTATTTCACAGCTTTGTTATATCCAATTATGCCCAAAAGAGAAGGTTATAAATTCCTGATAGTCAATAGATTTATTAGCATCTGTTTACAGGAAGGAAAATAAAAGGACACTCAGAGGATGGTTTATGGCAGACAGGACTGATTCTAACCCTACTGTATACCACCTTATTAGTTATGTCTTAAACATTACAAAAGAGTTAGATGGCTAATTGGCTTCATTTCCTGTCTTAAATTCTCAGCAATTTTAATAGCAAGTTAAGGATAATAAAGTTTCTGCTTTATTTTGTGTAAGAAATATTTAATTAATGTCACTTTGGAAAGAATTTTATTTGAGAGTAGAAATTCTTTTCTTTCAGAATTTCATTGTAGGGTTTATGCAAAGATAAACTTGCTCAATTTAAACTTTAATCCAAAAATATTTTGCTTTCCAGTTGTACTTCCACTGACTAAAAAATATCTCATGAGGTTTTGAAGAGGTTCTTTAAGAGATGTCATCTGACTTTGTTGTGCTACAATAATTACTAAAAATAGCAAAAGAACACTAGCACGTTGGGCCAGATGCCACGCTATATTATGTAATTTGAAATTCTAATGCTCAACGCTTCTTGGCACTTTAATAGATAGAAATATTTTAACCAATTTGTGTTATTTAGTGCACTGCAATTGAACAGAAATGATACAACATCAAATAGCAAAGTGAGATGAGTACACAAATGAAATATTAGAGATAATATTACAGGGATAATAGGTAGAATAAATAAGATGATAAATATAAGGTTATAAAACTTCCTGCTCTTTTTAGTTTCAGGTTTCAAGTTAAGCAAACTGTTTAATGATTTTCTTTGAGAGTAAAAATTATAATGTTAATCAAAATATTAAAAAGTAGCATAGGAATATAAGCCTAGGAATTGAAGTCTCAGGTCCTTGAAAAATGAAGAGCAATGACAACTTTAATTTCATAAATGAATCCAATTCTCTAAAGCGCAAAACTATTACATGACTTACTACCGTTTAACAGGAAAATTTATACTGCCTTGTTTTAACGCTTTTTTGTTCTAAATAATATTTGATGAGATAAAACTCCAGCATGTGTTAACAATAATTTAGAATTTTGAAGTTTATTTTCATAGCATTTAACTTGAAATAAGTAAAAACTTTATATATTTATCTAGTACTATACAAATCTTACAGTTTCTAAAGGTGAATAAAATTTTCTTCCTCATGAAGAAAATAATTTCTGAGACACTGCTTCTATTAAATAATATTTAGAAACTTATTTGAAAATACTCTGCATCAGACTTAATTGGATATCTTGAAGTTTCAAAGCTTTCTAATTTTTCTGTCCTAATGATACATTTTCATTTCCTCCCTACCCAATTTGAATGACTATAGGGAAATAATTTACTGGATAATTTCCAAGCTCACATTTCAGTCAGTGCTGGATGTATTTGTCTTAATTTAGTTTCCAGATCTGAGAAAGAACGATGAGTTGCCTTTTTAAATGAATCAAAGCAAAGGGTTTTGAACAAATTAATTATGTTTCCACCTGTTCTACTGTCAAATGATGCAATTTTACCACTGGCAATACATAGAGAAACAAAAAGGGAAAAGCATTTACTATATAATCGGCATACTGAAATCCAAGATTTGTCCCACAGTCAACTAATGTTAAGTCAGACATATTCCAGAAGTGTCTTAATTAGCCAGAAAAGAATGTCTTCTAAGTGAGGTATAGACAGGCACTGGATGATTGAGACTCAAGGATATTGATTTATTAATGTGTGTAGCAGCAATCAACTGGGCCTGCTTTTTAACTGATATATTTTATAAAAAATGAGAAAATAAAAAAGTGGTTTTATGAGCACATCTTTTTTAGTACAGCAACTTCTAGACAATCCACAGAGAATGTACTTAGCTAACACATGCACTTTGTTATTATTTTGCATGAAAGAAATACCAGTTTTAATCATTTGTAAAAGATTACTAAAACATGAGGAAAAGTGAATATAATTAATACTAGAAAAACAACTACAGAAAACACTGAAAGTTACTTTATAATATATATTAATATATGTATGCACATACACAATACCTATTAATATATATATATACATACATATGCTTTTTAAATGGTTGACTTGCTCTACAAATAACAGCAGTCATATTAGATGAAAAAATACATGGTTATCATTTAATCATGAATATTCTTGGAAACGAGAAATTAAAATTTCTCACAACTTTCTATTATTTTACTCAGGTGCTATCATCCATGCAGCTATCCAAAATGGGCATATGGTATCATGAATTTATTTTCTTTAATTAATTTAATTTCCTTTTTAAAAAAATATTTCCCCCTCCCTCTTTTATTTTCCACTTACTGATCATAACAGACACTGTGTTCACATTGGGGTTGAAAGAGCAGCGTCCTTTTCCGGATTCACACTTGGAGTCAATCATGAAAACTTGGTCCTTTATTACAGATAAAATTGGAAATGTAGTAACGATAAATTACTTTATCTTAGTTAACCAATTTTTCTTTAGTAAAACAAAGCATCATCATAAATAATATGCTTTCTACTTGGTTGCTTATGCCTTCCCAATTTTACTATATTAAGACTCTCTTGGCCTATATGAAGAATCCATTTGTAAGTTATAAAGCTAACCTCAGCAGGTCAAGTTCACATCCTACTACACTCCCCATAAAGCTGATCCAACAAGTTCTCAAATCAACATCAATAAAAAACACTTGGAAATCAAGGATCACTGTAAACCTGAACTAGGTATGTTGAACATTGGCCAAAAGAAGAAAACTGATTACAGAGAAGCAATGTGTATGAGGATTATGAAACTTTCAAAATAATCAAGATTTTTTTAAACATAAAATTTTGTTACCACTTATTTTGTTATATAAAGCATTATACTAGATTCAACAAAATAATTCATAATTTAGATTAAAATGTTTCTTTTACTCATTCATTTATTTATTTAACAAAAATTTATTGAGCACCTACTACTTGCCAGACACTGACAAAACATTGGGGGTAGAGTAAACAAAATAGACAAAAATCCTTACCTGTAGGTAATTTATAATCTAATGACAGATAATATAAATAAAGAATATAAAGAGAATAAATACGTAAAATATAAAGTATGTTAGATGGTACTCAGTGCTTAGGAAAAAATTAAACAGGGAATGGGACTAGGGAAATCCACGGATGGGGGGCAGTGGGTTCAATTCGAAATATAATGGTCAGTGTAGCCTCAGTTAGAGGGAGCATTTTGTTGGTATATTTATCGTTTTTCTTACATAAAGTTAGTAAAAGCTACTACTAAAATTCAAAGAAAAATGATCACATTTGTAGATTGCATTAAATGATGGAGGACCTTAATTATCAAGCTGCTTTTCAAAATTATCCTGAATGAAATACGGGCTCAACATTTTTGAGCATGGAATAGAAGGATTCAAAACATTGCTTTAAGAAGATTGGGTCTTACTTGTGCTTTAAGAAGATTGAGAATGGTGGTTGTAAAGACAGACACTGGGTTCAAGAAAACAAACTTGTTTTGAACTGCAGTAGTCCAGGAATTAGGTAATAATAATCCGACATGCCAGGATCTCAGTGGTCAGGGTAAGAGTGGTAAAGATGTAAGAGGATTTGTAAAGTGAAAATCGACAGAGCTTGGCAATCAATAACAAATTGGAGGCAGCTCAAGAAGATGAAGAAAACAAAGTTGATTCTGAAGTTTTGACTCTTTAAAGAAAATAAAACTAGTTCATTTTTGTTATACTGAGTTTGATGTATTGGCGGGAAATCCCTGAGGTAATGGGAAATTAGAGAGCTTAAAAAGAATCACAGTGCTCTAGCCTAGAAAGGTCCTATAACACGACGCTCTTCATGGATTAACTCTAAAGATGAGGAAAATATGACTTGTCCAAGATCACCCATAGCTAAATAGTGACAAAAGCAAAATTAAAATTCAGTCTCCTGACTCCTAACTATGTCTGCTTTCCAAGAGGTCATCATTTATACAATAACTAAACAATGATAAACCTGCAGGAAAACAATACAATTTAGTAAACTTGGTTGTGTAGCCAGAGTCATACATAGATTTGACTAAAAAAGTGACAGCTGGCACTGCAGGAATTGAGGAGATTGCTTAGGCACCACTTGCTCGCCACTGACTTCCTTCTCCATTGCATAGCCTCCTTGTACTCACACAGTGATAGTCTAGATCTTGTCATCCCCAGGAAGGGATGTGATCTACCTGAATAATGACTAATTCAAGCACCCTGCAACAATTCTTCAAACTCATCGCCTAAGAACCCTTTCTATTTTTTACAGTTTATCAGCCTTCTATCTTCTTGATAGATAGATTAGATTCCATGCTTTTTAATTGTTTTTTTCAAAAATATCAATATTAATTTCCTTGAATCTGTGATTGTTTTCATTGCACTCATAGCCTATAAAGACACATCTACCTACATTCTCCACACCTGCCTCCAAACTTCTAAGCATTTTGCGAAAGGTTATCCAACAAGGTGTATTCAACATAGTATAGATTTTTGATCACCAACTTAAAGTGAACCCTCTACACTGCTCAGCAACCTTTCAAAGGCACTCTATCAACTGGTTCTTCCCTTGATAACTTCAAACCATTGCCACTATCGTCAAATCTCCCAATTTATTCTCAGCTCATATGATTGACAACCATGTTGCTTAGAAAGTGAAGCCCTTAAATAAGGCATCAGTTTCTCACTACCAAATATATAACTATACGTGAATACATCCACTAATACACGAGAGGAAATATTTCTCTTACTCTGAGGCCAATCCTTCCACCAGTGTTTCAGGTCCTATCTTACCCAGTCTTCTTAGGCAACTTATACTTTCCATTATCCCTACTCGTTCTTTTTTTTTTTTTTAATTAATTATTTTATTTATTTATTTTTGCCTGTGTTGGGTCTTCGTTGCTGCGCACGGTCTTTCTCTAGTTGCAGGGAGCGGGGGCTACTCTTCATTGCGGTGCGCGGCTTTCTCATTGCGGTGGCTTCTCTTGTTGCAGAGCACGAGCTCTAGGCACGCAGGCTTCAGTAGTTGTGGCGCATGGGCTCAGTAGTTGTGGCACACGGGCTTAGTTGTTCCTCTGCATGTGGGATTTTCCTGGACCAGGGCTCAAACTTGTATCCCCTGCATTGGCAGGTGGATTCTTAACCACTGCCACAAGTAGGGAAGTCCCCTACTTGTTCTTTAATCTCATTAACTGGATCCTTTACAACATTATTTCAACAACTCCTTCAGCTCTTATACATTACTCTCCTTGAGAATCACATTTCTTAAAGAATTACATATACTCATCACCATTTCCTGAGTTCTCACTTTCTTCTCAATCCACTTCAGTTGGGCATCCAACCTCAACTGCTCTATTGAAACCCTTTTTTGGCAAGACCCCTAATGACTATCATGTACACAATTCAGTGCTTATTTTTTTAGACCTCTTCTTTCTTGGATTCTCAATGGTATTTGAGATTGTTGTCCACTTCTATCTTTTTTAAATGACTTGTTTTTATTCCCAGAACACACTTTTTTTTTTTCCTCTCCTCTTGTTTCTTTTTAGTCTTTTTTGGAGATCCCTTTTCCTCCATCTGGCCATTTAAAGTTAGGAGATCCTCAAGTCTCAGTCATAATCATTCTTTTCATACTATACTCTTTCTGCATGATTAAATCTACACTTTGGGCTTCAGTTACTCTTATGAAACAATTACTCAAACATTTATATAGCCAAATTTATATTCAGCTGCCTACTTGATATTTCTACTTGTATCTTTCAGCAGCATCTCAGACTCAACAGAATCAAACCCAGGCTCATAATTTTAACCTCAGACATGGTTCTCTTCATTGTTTCTCATCTCAGTTCATGGCCACTTTATAATTAAAGAAGCTAACAAACAAACAAACAAAAAACGAACAACAAAAGTATCAATGTAATGTAAAATACAAGTGACAACACAATTCTGTTCATGGCACTTTCTGCTTAAGGTTATTTCAGTTGCTTCTTCTTAGACACAGGACAAAGACCAGTATCTTAAAGATAGCTTACAAGTTCTGAAATGATTTTGTTTCTGCCATTACTCTTATTAAAAATACATATTTGTAGATTGAATCAATAAGAGAAAAAATAGGACCAGAAAGAGAGTATGTGGTGAAAAATCAGGAAAGAAGGCATGGCAAGATGTCCCATGGTTATAGATGTCAATAACGGCACTGGGCTTCCCTGGTGGCGCAGTGGTTGAGGGTCCGCCTGCTGATGCAGGGGACAAGGGTTCATGCACCGGTCCGGGAAGATCCCACATGCCGTGGAGCGGCTGGGCCCGTGAGCCATGGTTGCTGAGCCTGTGCTTCCGGAGCCTGTGCTGCGCAATGGGAGAGGCCACCACAGTGAGAGGCCCGCGTACCACACACACACACAAAAATAATAATAATAACGGCACTGAAAAATAGAGGGCATGACCAACGTGTCATAGATTGGTCTAGGAGAAAGGATGCTGATTAGGGGAGTCCCTTTGATCACTGAGAATCTTGGTCATTAGGGAAGAGTTTCAGTTAATGGGTGAAAATGAAATTTAGATTAGAAAGGTTTAATGAAAGACATGGAAAATAGGATTGTAAAAGCTGAAAATATAGCCTACTAATCCGAGAAGTTTTGTGATACAGTAAAAGAGAGAAAGGAGAAGAGTTGAAAAAAGTCACAAGAAAGAAAATTTATTGTTAAACAAGAAAAAAAGAGTAAATACAGGGGAAAGGGAATGAAGACGTAAAACAGTGAAGGCTAAAGATCAGAGAACTTTCTTGATAAGGAAAATGCACAGCTATGCTTCTGACAAGAGAAAAGCTACAAAAAGATGCATAAACAGAAAAGTTTGGTGATTAATTTTGTTCAAAAAGCACATGGAATAATTTGAATGCCTGTGATATTCTTGGTCAATCAAAGGCAAGGTTATCTGCTTGATGAGTGGCAGCATCCGGGGCTTAAACAGTATTCAGTTATGAGAACTGATGTTATGGAGGCATCTGATAAAATTAACCCAAGATGAGAGGTAACATTCCAAGAATGTGCAGCACAATTAACCAATAATTGTTTCTTATTAATGTTTTATTCATTAGTTAAAGTCATCATTTACTTGTGTTGCTTTATCTTTTTCCAGAAACAGAAGACAGTGGATAAAAGAGAAGAACTATGGTTAGGAATCTATGTAGCAAAGATTGTAGGCTCTTTGGATGGACACCATTGAATTGCTCTAGGAAAGCTCTGAATCAGTCTCACAAAATAATGGAAGGGCCATAGAGTCTCATGAAAGTGCGTGGTGTTCCAAATGTGAAGTAGGGTTATAAAATGTTCTCTGAGAACCAATGAATTGCTATTAGACAGGCAAATAAAAGATGGTAGATAATGTGTCAGAAATAAACAGGAATACTTAATGACTGTGCCACCCTAACCTGGTTCACTTTCAAAGTGGTTTCAAATACATGAAAAATGCTATATCTTAGTGCTAACATAGGGTGTTAGCAGTAAGTACTACCTCTGATCACTACAAAATACAATGTTAGCGATGAATAAGGAGAATTCTCTCAAAATACAACTTCCTGCATCATGTGGTCTTTCATTCTAAACTAAAGAAAATAAATACATAAGATGTTTGATAAAACTGTGCATTCTATATTTATATTATTACTTATATACTACAGATATATAAAAATGATGTTGTGGTGAAACACTTTGACTTGACTATTAAGGAAAACAAAAAGCTTAAAATTTCATAATCTTTTTCACACTTAAATAGGCTCTTAATATATTATTTAAAGAGATTAATTAATGGAAATGATTCCCCTTTGAAACACATCTTTTGAAGTGAGACTAAAGTAGTTCATATTCAGTAAAGTGATTAAAATTTATTCCATGCTGGTTTTCCAAAGGAGATTATTTTTTGGACCAACTTCCCAATTAAACCCTGAAGTGTATAGTGGGCAATTTGTACATGGGAAAATGATTTTATTTAAAATATGAAAACTGCTATGCAGTTGTTGGCCTGTACAGTGACTGCACAGCCCTCAGTGGAGTGTCTGACAGACTGCAGACGTCTGGGACACTAGTTTATTTAATCAGCTGATCACAGGCATGTGGTTCTAATGACAAGCTCAATTCAGCCAATTGTACTCTTCCAAGAAGCATAGCTTTACTTTTCTTTAAGAATTTTAATATTTCATATCATCTTAAACTACTTGTAAATGGCTCAATTTGGGGTCCAATTATAATTACTCATTTATTTTTAAATGGCATTTTATTCACTGAAAGATAGATACATATAAATTACATCTGAAAAAAATTTAATAATAAAAGACTATAGAGGAAATCATTGTTCAATTATGTTAGTACTAAAGTGGATGAATCCTTGTTAAAGAAAAATAAACTTAAGTATATCAGTAGCAATATTTAATCTTTTTTTACAATTCTAACCTCTAAAATTGAATTAAGATATTATTTAAGGACTGGAATTTCTAGATTTAAGTTGCATAATGAAACAAAAGCAAGTTAATTTGAAAGAATTCAGTTTTAAAATACTTGTATTAAGTAAAGCAACATGTTTCATTAAAAGAATAAGGAAAACTCTTTTGATCTAATGCGTAGTTTCCTTAGTCAATAATTGTGAACTGAGATAAACAGTCTTAAACATCACAGGTGAAGTTCAACCAGCCTTATATTTGACTATACAATTAGCTATGTATTTAGTCTTTAGTAAATGCTTTTGTTCACAGAACCCCAAATCATTTTAACCAATGTAAAAATAAAGCTATAATAGCCTAGTGTAGACCAATGTTGGTCTAAAATGGAAGTATGATTTATTAATTATATAAAGTTCTTTTCAGCTAAGGCGCTTGTCATCCTGCTTTATACATCTCTTACAGGTGTCTACCTCATAAAAATTTACCAAATTTGAAATATGATAAATAAGAAATTACATAAAATAGATTTGAGAAAGTGAGTTTATACTACAATATTTCTATAATTTGGAGCACATATTATCAATACCTTATGCTCTGAGTAATTATGAAATTATACCATTCTCCTTCCTTTATCTTCTGCAGCTTTTCCATTCAGAAACATATATATTTAATTGAAGGCAAAAGGCTATACTTGAAGTAACCTGGCAGACAGGAACCAAATGTAATATATTTTGTGTTTAAAGGGCTTGAAACTTTTTTTATGGCCATTAATGATATTTCCAAGTTTTTACTGTTAAATACAGTTGTAAGAAATCTTTGACACTAACATCAAACTAAGAATGAAAAATTGTTACACTTACCTCTGATCTCCTCCCTCTGTTCAAATAAGTACAGACTGGGCTGAAAGCACCACTCCCACAAACATACAAATGTGTGCGGTTGAAAGCCTGAATTACACGGACAAAGTTCCCGCAGCCATGCTAAAACAACAGGTAAATAAGCGGTTAGTAACCGAATGACTTTTATAGCTGTTTCTAAGTATTACTGTGATACTTTGTTATACATTTTCCTTTCTGCCCTAACTTTTTAATTATTGTTAGGAGATAACAAGAGAACATGGTGCATTTTAGGAGGAAGGTAGTTTACCAGATAATGAGTAAAATGATATGTCTCTCCTATTTCAGTATTTATATACTGGGCACCTTTTTATGTTCTGAAACTTTATGAGCTTACTCTTTATCTGAGAAAGTTTAGAAATTGAAAGGTACACCAAATTGTTTTTTCAAATTTTCCTCAAAACATTACACATACACACACGCACCCTCACATATTATATAAACATGTTTTGAATGAACTTGTGTTTATAGAAGGTCCATATTATCATTAGTTACAGTTGCAAACACTACTGGCCTTCATAATTGGTGAATAAAGCAAACCTTAAACAAAATGTCAGCACTGTTGCTTTCTATGAAAAATAATGGAATCCCGATCTCTCTGCTCTTGATACACTAAAATACTCTCCTCTCCCCCAAAACTCCTTTCTCACCTGTTCCCAATCCAACCACTGGAAAGGCTGTCATTTATTCACTCAATGAAATGCAAAATATGGTAATTATAAGTTGACTATGACTTTGCAGAAATACATAAACATGGTCAGCACCAAATGCAGATCTCTGTGACTGAATTAACCATTGCATGTTCTACATTTGCAGGGTCACTATCCTTTGCTGACTACACATTAATCAAGCCTGAGGTTGAATGTAGTTCCCTTCACAAAGTCATTGATCTAGCAAAGAACATTATTAAAAATAATATTAGAAATTAGAGACAAAAGTTTTTATAAAGAAATATGTCGGGCTTCCCTGGTGGCACAGTGGTTGAGAGTCCGCCTGCTGATGCAGGGGACATGGGTTTGTGCCCCAGTCCGGGAAGATCCCACATGCCGCAGAGCGGCTGGGCCCGTGACCCATGGCCTGCAGAGCCTGCGGGTCCGGAGCCTATGCTCCGCAAAGGGAGAGGCCACAACAGTGAGAGGCCCGCGTACCGCAAAAAAAAAAAAAAAAAAGAAATATGTCAAAATCTAACAGGGGTTTCCCCATGGGTGGTCATACAGTGTATATTTTTTTCTCTTCTAGGTACCATGTATTTTACTAAATTATTTTAATGCACATTTATTGTTTATATTATTAGAAAAGTAAAAAAAAAACTTTTCTAAAATAGAAATTTAAAGTCAATATTATTTTATATTTTCTCATCATTTTTCCCTTTTATACTCATTGTTACTTGCCAGCAAATATATGTTTATTTTCATATGTAGTAACTGTATATACGTTTCTATTATGGATTTATATTATCAAGTCATCAATCACCAACTCTGCTGTTAAATAAATTTATCCTTACAGACCAGACTATATACTTTATTTTTATTTTAAGACATTAAGGATTTTTGTTAAATATATAGTGTCACTGTATCTTGACACCTGTTTATAGAGGTACCTGGAAATTGACTACATAACTGCAGATGAAATGTGTTTCTCTGGAGAAAAAAAGCATAGATGAAGTACAGTGTATATATAGTATGCCTATGTTAAGGGTATCTGTGAGCAATGACACTTGTGTTTATTGTTTTCACACCCAAGTCCAGTCATTCTGGGGCTCTGCATATAACATTTTCCCGTAAAACACAAATTCGATCCAGTTCTATGAATAATAGGTTCTGTCTTTACACTTCGAATACAGGTTATACTTGTTTCATGTATATGTTTATATCAACATATCTGTTATATATATGCTTATTATGGCTAATATTTTTGAGAATTTATTATGTGCTAGACATTAGAATAATCCTTTTATATACTTAACCCCTTTTACTTCCCAAGAAGTTTGATTTTTTACATTTATAGGTCACATTTATTGAGCAAACTATATGTACTTAGGCACTTTATATTCAGTCAGTTTTTTCAACTCAACTTCTTTTAGAAAACAAAAGCTTATATCTTGTTTAGTTAACTCGCCTGAGGTCATGTAGCTAGAAACAGGTAAAGCAGATTTTCAAACACAGACGTGTTTTACATTGAATCTTGTACTTTTAACCACTTTATAATTTGTCATTGGGTGAGAATTCCATAGTTGCTAGAGGGAAGTTTTTATAACAATTATTAATATTTACAGAGCTCTTAATCCTTTGATGTTAGTTGTTTTTAATCCTCACAGCAATGTTCCAATTAAAGTATTCAGTCCCATTTTAGTGGTGAGGAAATTGAGTCCTCAAAAATGTTAAATGAAGTGCTCTAGGTTTAATAAATAACTCTGGGTCTTGAATCATGGCTACCCTCCACCATGAAGACTAATTCCCACACTATCTGATGATGCTTTACTGTGCTCCTCCAAAGCCTCCCCAAAGAGAAAAACATGAAAGGAAAAATAAATCAATTGCTTTAATTATTGAAAATCATTTTCTAGGTCCCTTCCATTTCCATTGTGCTTAGTTTCTGTCCACATTATTTCTGTCCTAGACCACTGCAGTTGTGTCAATTCCATCCAGAAAATATTTATTTGCTGAACTCATTCTGTGAAAGCACTGTATATGGTGCTAGCAATACTGAAATGAATAGATTCAATTCCTGTTTTCAGAGAAAGGGGAGTATAATACATCAGGCTGTAGTAGATGCTATAATAGGGTTATATTTTTCAAAGTGTGCTATAGAAAGAAAGAGGAAATGAGTAATACTGAAGTGGGTGTAATGGTTTGAGAGTGGATGTCATTTGAGCTGGAACTTGCAGAATAAGCTAGAGATTCTGACAGGCAAAAGCATAAGAAAGGAACATTCCAACAGAAAACACAGCATGAACAGAAAAACTGGAGGCATAATAGTGCAGGATTTAGTTGGGGAATAGTGCCTAGAGAGGACAGAGGATTATTGTGTGATGAAACCAGAGAGGCAGTTAGAACTGGACTATCATCGTGCCATAGCATGATGGGCAGCAGAGAGTGAATTTAAGTATACAGATCTCAGAGCCAGATGACCTGGGTTCAAACTCTGGCTTTATCTGTTACTAGCTATTTGAACTTGAGATATTTACTTAGCCTCTCTGTGCTTCAATCTTTTTATCTGTAAATGGTGATGATAATATTTGTTGTAAGCAGTATACTACTGAAGCACTTGGAACAGTGTCTGGCGCATAATAAATATACCCAGTGTTAGGTATTAGATTCTTTCATTTATATTTTCAGTTCCAATTGTCAGTACAAACCCTGTGTAATGGACAGGGAATTTGTCCTGCATAGAGATTAGTACAGGTCCTGACCACAGTAGACATCCATAAAAGGTTTGCGGAATGAGACATCAGTGAAATTCAATACCATGGATCCTTTCTTTTTATTGCTTAATTCTCTTTCAAAACTATTTCAAAGTAAATGCTAAATGAAAAATCAAGCTGCTAACATTATGCAGAATGTAATACCATTTTATTTATATACATATACATGTCATATACTAAAATGCTGGAAGAATATACCCCCAATTTTTAAGTTATTATGTTTGGGTAGCATAATTTATTTTATTTACTTAACAGTATGTGCTTACTATGTGCTATGTAGTGTTCTAAGCTCTCTGCAAATATTAATTCACTAATCCTCTTAATAACCCAATAAGGTAGGTTTTATGAGTAGCCCATTACACATTTAAGAAAAATGAGGCACAGAGAGGTTAAGTCTCCAGGGTCAGAGAGCTAATAAGAGATTGTTTTCTGTTGCTTTCTGCATGCTTTTCTAGGTCTTCAAAAATTTCTGTGTTAACAGGTATTATTTATATAATTTAAAAATAGATGATTTAAAATAATATATCCTGGAGCTCAGATTAATAGGGCTTTAAAAATATTGACTCTTCATGGTCCATACTATGCAATGGAAAAAAAAATACCTCTTAATTTTTTTCTTCTTGGCCTATACTTCTTGGTCTGGGGAATATATCAAGGTATTTCGATAAATGTATTCCTAAAGAAAATATGTTTTCAAATAGTTTAGGATCCTCTGGTCACAGAAACAGGGAAATTGATATTCTACAATTAATAAATCAAGTTTGACATTGTGTGTATGTAATGCATATAGGTCTAAATATATGTAACCATGCTTAATTTTTCAATGATCTCATACAGTACTTACTTAGCACATTCATTATGCTCTATCTCATTGGATATGTTTGACAGCATGTGTTATTGTTTAAGCTCAATTTATTTAGCATATGAATAAAATATTAATATTCAGAAATAAATAGAGCATGTAGGAATGTGAATAAATAGGGGCAAAAAGGGAAATTGGGAGGTAAGTTATACTCTCTTAGCTGAGGCAGACAATAAGCTATATTCCCACCATGATAATTATGATAAACATTAGTTTATTATATAGTATTATGATACACATTACCTGGGATCAAATTTTAAATTATATTGAATTATTTTCTAATAATTGAGTATTATTTTTATAACTTTAATTAAAGTTTGATATAAGTAAAAAATCTAAAGAAATAAGAGATGTTTGATTCTATGGGTTTTTTTCAATTGTTATAGAAATATAAAATTTGTCACTAGTTTATGCTTTTCTTAGTAGAAGATTAATATAATATTTAAAAGTAAAAAAATTAATTTAACCAAAATATACCTTTAAAAATTGTGCATAATGAATTTATTATAAACTTATTAATCTAAAGGTATTAATAACTCAGGATCCATTGTGTCCTACCCCCAACCTGAGAAAAGTACTTGGAATAGGTTCCCATGCTTACTGCTTCCATCTCCATTTTTCCAGATCTTGTTGAAATTTCACAAAGTGCCTAGATACAGATATGGGCACTGGATCCAATCACTAAAAATGCAGTGAAATAAGTTCTAGAGTGTTTCAGGTGAACGCACAGGGAGGGGCAGCTAGCCCAGTCCTGGGTAGCAAGAATGGACTCTCCAGAGAGGTGACATCTGCACTGTTATTTGAAAGGATGAGTAGATGATTCCCAGGTTAAAAAGATGGGAAGATAATTCAACAAGAAGAGAATCACATGTAGCCTGTACCAAAGGCTGAAAGAGAGAAAGGATACAACTTATTTGAATTTCAGTATTATTGAACTAGAATAAGGGGACAAGTTAACGTAAGACCTAGCATAGTTGCCACCAAATCTATCAAACCTTTCCTAAATATCCCAGGTGCAGTGAATTTTTTCTTTGTCTTTGTGTGTATTCTCAGCATTTATCATATTCTCCCCAGAGAAGTGGCATGTTTTATCAACTAAGAGCAAAAAGATCTAGAGCCATATGTGCCTGAGTCGGACAGAGGCCTCCCACTCGCAGGCAGCGCAGCTTTGGGTAAGTTCCTTACTCTCTTAGTGATTCAGTTTATCTATCTTAAAAATGTGGATGAAGACAATAATGTCCATCTTGCAGCATCGTCATGAGGATTAAAACAAAACACTTAGAATAGCACCTGGCCCATTCCATTAAGTGTTGGCTAGTATTACTTGGTAGTTATTGTATATATGTCTCATCATCCCCAGTATATTGTGAAGACTCTTAAAGGTAGGAACTCCACCTTATATACCTCTGGTTCCTTCACTTCAATTAACTGATTTGTACAAATTAAAATATTCTGTTCCTGCATTTAAAAAAATGAAATATTAAGTAATTATATGATATTTATTCCAAAAGAGCTTCTTAAATATTTAGTTTCATTGAGAAGTGTAATTAAAATGTTGTTCTATAGAACTTCTATTTAGCATCATTTTTCTGCCACTGGTATCCTGCTTAAAGGACACTTGTTTGTAAGTAATAATGCCTTATTTAAGCGAGATGAATTTGTCAACATTCTCTTCTCTTGCATAGACAGAGCATATATTTGAAACTTAGTTTGATTATTATTTCCCAGGACCCAACAGCGTTGCCTGTACTACAACAGAGCCCACTACCAGTTACCTCTGACTGGCCATGTGGCAGAATATAAAGATATCCATGAATGATATTACAGCATGACAAAACTATGTGAAAACATAAGCATGTATTGAAGATTTCATCTAATGACGTTTAATTATAATAAAGCAAATAACAGAGCATTTCTACTTTGCCAAAGGGAGAAAGAAATCAAATGACTTGGCTAAGACTCTTCAGAAAATCCACAACAATTTTTGGAAAGAGAATGTGCAAAGGTATCTAAATCCTATATATTCTGCCTGTGGCAGTTTATATGAATGGGACACAGAAATTTTTTAAACAAAGAACAATTAAATCCAGTAATTACAACCACAGGATGTAATCGTGGCAAAAGACGAGACATGATCACATAAACATCAATGGGAAAAATCTCTACATTAGAGGATGAAAGAAAGTAGTTTAATTCATGCAAAATTATCGAAATCATAACTTCAGGGGACCAAAAAAAAAGTGCCTTTTCCACTACATTATACTTCATTCTGCTATTGGTTCCCTAGAAAGCAATTGTAATGTACTCTTTTGAATGTTTCTTTCACATTTTTTCTGGATTTTTTTCCTTTTTGATTGTGGTCCAACAGATCCTGTGGGTAGCAAATATACTACTGTGAGCTCCTTTTGCCCATTTAAAATTTTCTCTTATAAGGTGAATTATGAAACTAAAACAATGAAACCCTGAGCTGAGTCACTCCTGGTCAGCACTCTTGCCAAAACGCCCTCTGGTGAGACCCGGAGATCTGCACTCCAGAGTCTGCTGTGGTCCTGCCTTAGGCCAGGCTTTTTCAGAACTTTGTACCTGGACTGCTAAGAATCAATAAAATATAAAAGTTTCATTTCCATACTTCTTCTTTCACAAGGAAGAAGTTTGAGACAAGAAGGTGAAAAGACATCTAAGCTTCATTATAAACATTAAATGACTTGTGCACATTAAAGAGCTGTTCCATGTATTTTTTAAAACATTCAAGAATAATTTAATGTGTCAGTTTCAGAAAGTCATTTGTAGAAATCAATGTAGATTTATTCCTTGATTCTTTATATGGAATACATTTTGTAAAAGTATCGCACACTGAACATTTACTGATATTTGTATCTGCCTTGATTTTTATTTCTGTGGTTATTTTTAATTAACAAAGATAACAGCCACTACTGGTGATTTATGCTTCTGGAATGTGCTGGCTAACCACTACCCTTTTGACGAGAATCTTTCTTTGGAAAAGCCCACATGGTATCTGGGAGCTACTCCAGACACTTGAATTATCATTATTTCAGCAGCCTGCTGAGAATTCTGCAGGTTGGATCCACTTTGAACAGGGGTTATTACTGAAATCCATCATGAAAAGTGTCAGGGTTCAATAATGAAAGCAAAGCAGGAAATTTTTACCCAGTCAGGAATTCCTAAGTTACAGTGTTTAAGAGTTCCAATCACTTTGCATTTACATTTCTTACTATGTGTCCAGCCGAGGATTCAAAACACCAATACCCTTTGTCTCATTCTTGGATGCACTCAAAGTACATGAATTCAAAGGCCAAATATTTAAGTTTTGGATTTTTTTAAGCACTCACTGTGGGATCTTTGCCAGCCATTTTGCACTCTTCAACTTTGATTGCAGATGCTGGCCAGAAAACCTGCTCAGAAAGGAAAATAAAGGTTGCATAATCTCACTTGTATATATGACAGCTCAGTACTCTTCATTTACTTTATGCTAACAGATTTCTTTAAGTTAATTCTATATTTATATTTCAAATTTCTTCTTTTATTTTATGAACTCAAGTTAATAAAGATTTTATTACTTTATTCTAAGAATTATGTTTTTGTTTCTTCCATGAATTTTTCCTTCAACAATCCTTTCTATAATATGTGCTCATTTACTAATGGTACAATTTTAAAATAAGGAAATTATTGATGTGCACCATATAATGTATATTTCCCTCCCTCTGATTTATAGTACACTTTTCACAACTGCTTATATCACAATGAATTTATGCTTATACTGCTATCTTGGGGTTTTTTTGGTAAACTACACAGCTAGGCTGGTAAACTTACTGCAAACTAGGTACTTCAACAGCTAAAATAACCTGGATAAAGATTCTCTCTCTGACATACTGTGCTAGCATGCTAAGTCATTGCAGCCTTGGGTCAGGTCTGATGGAGATGATTTTTTTTTATCCTGTAGCTTTTTTCAGCCTGTAGCTCATTGTTAAAATAATAAATTCAGATGTGTTCTTGCTATAATAAATTTATAATTAATTTACTTTTATTTCTTTACTTTAATGAAGCTCAATTTATTTCCTTGCTGTGACATAGAATGATAAATATAGTTAACCCTTGAACAACTCAGAGGTTAGGGACACTGACCCTATATTCCAGTTCCACATCCAAAGATTCAACCAACCATGTATCATGTAGTACTGTAGTATTTACAACCAAAAAGAATCTGCATATAAGTGGAGCCATGCAGTTCAAATCCCTGTTGTATAGGCCACATTTTTTCAAAGAACACTGCATTTAATAATTGTGTTCTTTTCAAGACCTTCTTGGTTTATGTACAGATGACAAGGTACGCTGTCCTTTAATCTGACCATTTTTCATGCTATACTCCGTGCTTCTCCTTTTCCCTTTCGATGTATGTATACACGGGAAGTATTTTCTCACTTAGCTTCAAGTTTTCGATGGCTAAAAACTATGAAACTAGACATGGAGAAATGAATTGGTTATATTTTCAGTCCTTGAAATAAGTAGTAATTTCCAACTATTTATTGATATATGACCTTTATTTTCTATTGTTCTAATGAAGTACATAATTTTTTCATTGTATTTGAAACTTTTAAAGAAAAAGAAACCTAGGAATTTAGCATTGCCCCCATGAAAATGATAAACTTACACTCAAAGGTTCTTGGCTTATGTTGTTAATATTCAAGGAAAGAATGTGATCTTTGCTGCCCACATATATCCGGTCCTGATCTTCATCCATTAATAATATCCTGTAGTCTAAAGGGTGGTGAGTTAGGCTGAAGTATTCAGAGGTCTTGGTTTCTCGAAGCTCTGAAATAGTGAATAGCACAAGTGAAAACTGAGTATCTTGATTCCATTATTTTAATGAAAATTATCTTATGGAAATATTTACCAAAAAAGTCAAAATACATTTTCCTCCTACAATAAATTAATTTTAAAACAGTTATGTTAGTGGATATTTTTATTTATTTCCTCTATGCTGAATTAAAACATAAATAAATCCATAAATGCAATGTTCAAGTTTATAGTAGTACTACTTGATTACAAAATTATTCACATTTTGCTAGGACCTCAACTCAGTTGTTTACTGTTTGTCATCAGCTTAAAGCTTGTTAAAATAAATCACCCAAAAAAATATAGCAAGTGATTAGATTGAACAAAAAACAAAAGCAATGATGGTGTGAATGTCTTCCTAGACTCTCTTAATATTTTATTGTTGGACTTCAATACATTCATCATTTTAGGGTTGTTGTTTCCTACCCTGAATATTTACCTTACTTCCTCAACATAATTCTAACTAGTTTAATAAATTTTTCTATAAATTACTTGGATGTTGTTCAGGAAAAAAGTTAGCCTCTGCTAGACCAGAGGTTGTTGCTGAAGTAGGAAAAAAAATCCAAGAGCTCAGAACATGAGAGAGAATATAAAATGCAACAAATGTCACTCAAAGGTTGGAGAAGACACATTCTCCTTTGATTTTGCCTAAAATCCAGGGTGTTTAATAAAGCTTGCTTTTCATCCAATGGAGGAGATTCACGGCTGCATAATTTTCCTGTAAAGCATCATTTGTAGGGTGCTGGTTGGGTGCAGAATAGATATTCAACAAACACCTCATGAATAAATAACTCTCCAGTGAAATACACAGATTAAAGAAGTAAAATATGACTGAGTTTGTGGCATCTGGGGCACAGCCACTGGAGTATGAATGCTGGCTCTACTGTTTCATTTATATATGTACTTGGCCAGTGCCTTTGTCCCTCTAGACTCCAGTGTCTTCATCTTTAAAGTCAGGATAATAATAGTCCCTACATCATAGGGGTATTGTGAGGTTTAAATTGTTAATATACATCAAGAGCTTAAAAGAGTGCCCGTCTCACAGTGACATGGGTTACATGGGTTACCTATTATTATGACTTGGGACAAGACTTCAAGCTTCAGCCAGACAAGTAAGAAGAACAATTCTTTACACGGGGAGAAAATATGGAAGATTAAATTGTCTGATTTATATATATTAATATATTTAATATTTCTTTTTGTCACATGTAGAATCTACTCAAATTATTTGAGCAGGACAGTAAAATAATAAATCATATTTAAGAATAATAATTTGGTGTGCAGGATAATTTTGGGGCATGTGAGACTGGAAAACTAAGAGATGCTCTTCCAGATATGATGATGATAAAGACCTGATTTGCCAGAAATAGAAAGGAAGAGAGGAGTTGACGTGAGGGTCACTTAAAGGATTTGGAATGATTTTATATGAAGTTGGTCTTTGGGTAAAAGGAAGAGGTAATTATCTTCCAAAGATGTAAACTGAGAACAGGATAAATGAACATGGCCTTTACTAATTTTGAGAGATTCAAAAAGGAAATTTCTTTGGTAAAGACATTACTTGAGTGTTGATAGATTAAATTCAACTAAAAGTGGAAATGTCCCACAAGCATGTAAAATTAGATAACTAATTTGTCATTAAAAATATCAAATCTGCAGGGAGAGATTTCCAGTTCTTCTCATGGATGATATGAAGCTCAGAGAGTAGACAGCTCTGAGGAAGCTCTGAGGAAGAGTAAGTCTAAAGTGAAAAGCAAAACACAGAGATGCATTGATCATTAGATCCAAAAAGAGTATCTCTGTAATTGAAACTCAAAGTGAGGCATGATGTACAGGCAGCAGTGGAGAGAGTACAGAATTGGAGTCGGACAGTTTTGAGTTGAAATCCCAGTTTCATCACTTACTAATCTGTTAGTTTAGGAAAACTACCTTGTTTCTCCCAGGTTTCAATTTTCTCATCTATAAATTGGTTATGTTAATACATAGCTCAAAGGATGTTCCACCAGCACACAGTAGAAGATCAGTGTGCTCCTTTTGGCAGGAGAGATTACTGACCCTCTGTCTAACAGACATTTTCTTTCTCTTTCCTGTTGGCAGGGAACCATATGCCAACCATAGTGGATCCCCCAGCAAGTGAGTGACTAAAAATATGACCATGTGACTAGTTCTGGCCGATGAGGTTTAGAGGGAAGCCTTCTGCAAGGTTACTAGAAGAGGTTTCTTGGGTCTTAAAAATGGCACAAAAAAGAGGTGATTTCTTTTTCTGCCTCTGGACATTGGTAAGTGAGCATATAATACTTTCAGCAGTTGCTGCTACCAAAAAGATTGCTATCTGAGAATGGCAAGCAGAAATTTAGGAAAAATGCTGAGCTCTATAAGAAATCGTTCAATGTCTACACTAACCCTACAACTGCTCTACTACAGGATTACTTCTGTTATATATGATTTTTTTTTAAAAAATCCTTGCTCTTTTTTAGGCACTTTGAATTGAGGTTTTCATTTCCTGTTGTTTAAACCCTTACTAACTGATCATATCTGATAATATCTCTCCAGTGTTCACAGCACCTAACACCTTCTCACTCTTTCTACCATGGTTTGTTTAGTCTGGCTATTTAAAAAAAAAAAAAATTTTTTTTTTTTTTTTTTTTTTGCCTTCTCTTCCCAATGTATATTGAAATAAAACCAAGAGTGTGAACTGGGCTGGGAAAACAGTCTCAACTAAATTTTACTTGCAAGTAACAAACAATGGCAGTTCTCCTCTTTACCTGTTTCGTTAGAAAATAATCAATTTCTTGCATTAATTCAAATACCAGAGGGAGCAATAACTGCATTAACTTAAGACCTTTCTGGTCCAAGGATTTTATCTCTTTTTCTGGGCCATCAAGCTATCTTCAAATTTAATTACCTATAGCTCATTGATAGCTGACAGCTGTTAACCAAGGAAGATTTACTTTAGAAGTGCCTCTGTTAGAAGCCTAGAAGCTAAGGCTATTTTTTTAAAATGCTATTTAAATTGCTGGTAGTTAGCCATAGCTGAACTCTGGGGCTTGGGAAAAACAAAAAAATCAAAATGAACCTTTTTTTTTCCTTAAAGAATAAAGAGATGAGTTCAAAGCATCCAGGATTTTTATCTATAAAGAGAATGACTGAATAATCCATCATTTTTGGTTTAATGCAGATCCAACTTAAGTCAATGAATGATTCAATAATTTGGCTACAGTTAGAGAAAATGACTGATTTAATGATTTGGCTATAGTGAGAGAAGGAACTCACAATTATTGGTCTCTCATCTAAACAAGTCACAGAATGGCACTGTCCTACATTTCTTTACATCTTAATAATTATGTCATTCTTTTCACAGCATTGGAGGTACAGCTAGTTGAGCTATTTCTCCGGACACGCTCAACTGACTGAGAAGGAACTTTGACAGTATGCAGTATTAGAAAATGCAGCGGCCCCACAAAGGGCAGTGTAGGTCTCTAAATCCTTGGGAAAATCTCCTGGGAAACAGTATTAAAAAAAATACTACATGCTTCTATCCTGAAATCCACATTATTGTAGCGTTCTAGGGTGGAAAATTACTGTAATGTCTTCCATGGCAGTGTTCCCTGAGGGAAAATGTGTAGCATTATATGCTTACCTGAAATTCATGTATTGACATGGGCTTACCTTTGTATGGAAACTATTGTGAGCCTTGAGAATTTAACCAGGGCTGGGAGAAAAATAAGTTCCCCCCAAATATAAACCCTCGCAATATAAGCTTCTGGGACCACTTGAATATAGTCAACACACTGCTATAGCAATTACAACATAGTTTAATATACAGAATATATTGTCTGTAATTAACACTCTATCCCTAACCATATTAAGAATTAACCTTTGTTCTCTGTTACTGATCTTAAGATTTCTGAGGTGACTAAGTCAGTGAGAACTTATTAATGTGCTCGAAAATGTGATCTTGGTGGAGGAAGGTGGAGAGTCTAGAGTTCTCTTTTATGAATAATATATATCTGTTAAACTACTGATTAGGGAACACATTCCCTCAGAATACTATATTATCTTTGGCCTTTTATAAGTTTCAAAAACAAGCAAAAGATTACTTGATTGAAAATCAATCCCCAGGGGTCTCTTTATGAGAAGCATATGCAATGGTGGCTTATTAATTATATTTAAAGTTCATGATGTGCTATTAATTAATTAAATTTTTTTTGGCATTACTTCAATATTTTATTTTTAGGGACCACAAGATGAGTTAAGAAGTTCTGGAAAATATTGGAGAGGCAGGATCCCTATCACAAAGGCTTTGAGTACCAACATAAGAGGCTTCTACTTTGTTCTAAGGACATTTGTGAGCCTTGGGAAGCTACAAAGCAGGAAAGCAACAAGGTCGTCTTCTGCCGTCAGACACTATTTATTAAATAGCAAAATTAATGAAGACCAAGTGTCTACCACATCTGAAGACTGTCCCATCCCCAGGGTCCCTGCTGTGAAGGTTGTCACAGAGAGAGAAAGCATGGTTTGGAAATCAAGGGATGTTAATGTCATGGGCCCTGTCACAGAGCAGCTACTCAGAATAGATGTGTGGAAGGAGTGCAGGAATAACCAAGTGAGTGAGTGTGCCCCAGAGGCTGTGGAGAAAAGGGAACCCCCTTGCACTGTTGGTGCCAATATAAGTTGATACAGCCACTATGGAGAACAGTATGGAGGCTCCTTAAAAAAAACTAAAAATAGAACTACTATATGACCCAGGAATCCCACTACTGGGCTTTTACCCTGAGAAAACCATAATTCAAAAGGACACATGTACCCCGATATGCTATTAATTTATATATTCAATACATCTTTATTAAACCCTTATCAAGGCAGGCTAGACATCTGCTCACAAAACAGGACACTAATATGAACATACCAGGCCCCTACGACAATTCCAAATCTTGACTTACATTCTGTTATTTTGTTTGGCTAAGCCCACCATGACAGTTTCCTCACCATAAACCTCAGCTCTCCCTCTGGCAGAATGCACACCTACAGATTTTAAAGTAAATCCTTAGCATGTCTCTTACTTTGGAGACATTGCTACTGACAGGATAATTTCCGCTCCTGAATGTCTTATCTCAGAAGAATTTTAAGTAGAGTGGGCTTAAATGACCCATCCTCTCCCTGAGGCTCACTATCTTGAAAGTGGCTTAGAAACTGAACTTCACCTATCCCTTTAGGACAAACAGGCAGATAAAGATAAGACCAGTGAAACTTCAGCAGGCTGACACTGCAGTTCCTAATTCCTAAGGCAAAGAGACACCAGGAGGAATGTAGTAAAAGCACATTTGCTCAAAAATAATAGACCCAAATAGCTACCACTTGTGGGTCTAACAGCAGGAGTAACTGTTCTGGGTGCTTAAAACACCTGTTTAATTTGCATTTAAAACCTCTTTGTTAGGCTTTAATATCATTCCTGTTCCACATTTAAGGAAACTAAAATTCAGTTCATTTGAGCAATCTAACCAAGATCACATAGGAAAGAAAAGAAGAGGCTAGAGCCAGGATTCAAAGCAAGGTGGGTTCCTTAATCTGTGAACTCTATCAGACACCCTTTTGTTTTTCAAATAAGACGGACAATTTAAACACTTATTTATTGGGTTTTTACTATGTTCTTGACCTGCCCATGAGTCTGTGCAGTGCCAAATATAGTATAAGAAATGCCTCAGTCTCTCAAATTTTTTCTTTGCCAATTTGAGGAGCAGGGGGTGAGGTGGGGTGGGGAGAGGAGAACATACTCCAAACAACTTGAGAATAATCAAATTCTCAGTGATGCTCTTCTCATTAAATCATCAGATCAAGTCCAAGAAAAGCTGCATGAGAGTGAGATCAGAGAGTCAGATAGATATAGCTTCATGTAAGAGGTAAATGGTTCCACATTTTCTATGTTTTTGATGGATGGGCATGATTGGCTAAGTGGAAGCAAACTGCCAAATGGATGAAAGAAAGAAAAAGGAAAACAGTTCTATTCAGTGAGTCTGGCCAGGGAAGGACAACAGTGAATACAGAATGTATCTCCCAGGCACTGCATCAGAGGGCAAATTAACCAATATATAAGAGCTTTTAAAGATGATTCTCATCCTGGCTTGCCACAAACAGCCCAGCTTTGGGCTGTTTTACCAGTGTAATTATCAATAGTGCCCCCTTTACACTCTCAAAAGATTCATGGTTTAAATGATTATTCTTCCTGTCTTGAATGATTTTCCATTACTTTTAGAACAAAATCCAAAATTCTTAACATGGCCTTTGAGGCCTGCTATAATCTGGCTCAAGATGACCTCACTAGAAAATCTCGATCATCACTATTTGGATATTTTGTTTGTGTTCTCACCCTTCTGACCTTTTCACATCTTCAAACTTGCCTTCCTCCTTTCTGCCTTAGAGTCTTTCTACATTTTATTCCTCTTGCTGAGAGGACTTTTCCTACCTTTTTCTAACTCCTACTCATAACTCAAGCAGTAATTTCGATGTAATTTAAATTGGACTGCTTCATAAAGGCTTTGTTGATCAGGTCTCTTGATGTCAGGTCTCAGATCTGCTGAGATTTGCTCGATTTCCCTTTGAATTTTCTCTTCTCTTAAAGGCTGCCTGAAAGATGATTTGAAATGGTTTAAAATGCCATGGATTGGGGGGTGGGGGACTATACTGTATGACTTGCTAAGGCCCACACTGTTTTCTGTATAGTTTTGCATCTGAAACTGCCTCAAAATATGAGACAAAGTTCTTTGTTCGTTCACACTCTTTCCCTTTATTCTGTTATATTGAGTTTTATGACCTTTTAATTTTAGTGAATTAAAAATTATGAGCATGGATCCACCAGAGGGCAGAGAGCAGAAACAAGAAGAACTACAATTCTGCAGCGGGTGAAAGGAAAACCACATTCACAGAAAGATAGACAAAATGAAAAGGCAGAGGACTTGGTACTAGATGAAGGAACAAGATAAAACCCCAGAAAAACAACTAAATGAGGTGGAGATAGGCAACCTTGCAGGAAAAGAATTCAGAATAATGATACTGAAGATGATCCAGGACCTCGGAAAAAGATGGAGGAAAAGATTGAGAAGATGCAAGAAATGTTTAACAAAGACCTAGAAGAATTAAAGAACAAACAGAGATGAACAATACAGGAACTGAAATGAAAAATACACTAGAAGGGATCAATAGCTGGGTAACTGAGGCAGAAGAACGGATAACTGACCAGGAAGACAGAATGGTGGAATTCACTGCCACAGGACGGAATAAAGAAAAAAGAATGAAAAGAAATGAAGACAGCCAAGGAGATGTCTGGGACAACATTAAATGCAACAACATTCACTTTATAGGGGTCCCAGAAGGAGAAGAGAGAGAGAAATGACCTGAGAAAATATTTGAAGAGATTATAGTTGCAAACTTCCCTAACATGGGAAGGGAAATAGCCACCCAAGTCCAGGAAGAACAGAGGGTGCCAGGCAGCATAAACCCAAGGAGAAACACACCGCGACACACAGTAATCAAACTGACAAAAATTAATGACAAAGAAAAATTATTGAATGCAGCAAGGGAAAAATGACAAATAACATACAAAGGAACTCCCATAAGGTTAACAGCTGATTTCTCAGCAGAAACTCTACAAGCCGGAAGGGAGTGGCACGATACATTTAAAGTGATGAAAGGGAAGAACCTACAACCAGGATTACTCTACCCGGCAAGGATCTCATTCAGGTTTGATGGAGAAATCAAAAGTTTACAGACAAGCAAAAGCTAAGAGAATTCAGCACCACCAAACCAGTTCTACAACAAATGCTAAAGAAACTTCTCTAAATGGGAAACAAGAGAGGAGAAAAGGACCTACAAAAACAAACCCATATCAATTAAGAAAATGGTAATAGGAACATACATATCAATAATTACCTTAAACGTGAAGGGATTAAATGCTCCAACCAAAAGACACAGTCTCACTGAATGGATACAAAAACAAGACCCATATATATGCTGTCTGGAAGAGACCCATATCAGACCTAGGGACACATATAGACTGAAAGTGAGGGGATGGAAAAAGATATTCCATGCAAATGAAATCAAAAGAAAGCTGGAGTAGCAATACTCATATCAGATAAAATAGATTTTAAAATAAAGAATGTTACAAGAGACAAGGAAGGACACTACATAATGATCAAGGGATCAACCCAAGAAGAAGATATAACAATTAAAAATATATATATACCCAACGTAGGAGCACCTCAATACAACTGCTAACAGCTATAAAAGAGGAAATCGACAGTAACACAATAATAGTGGGGGACTTTAACACCTCAATTACACCAATGGACAGGTCATCCAGACAGAAAACCAATAAGGAAACACAAGCTTTAAATGATACAGTAGGCCAGATAGATTTAATTGATGTTTATAGGACATTCCATCCAAAAACTGCAGATTACACTTTCTTCTCAAGTGCACATGGAACATTCTCCAGGATAGATCTCATCTTGGGTCACAAATCAAGCCTTGGTAAATTTAAGAAAACTGAAATTATATCAAGCATCTCTTCCGACCACAACACTATAAGATTAGAAATCAATTACAGGGAAAAAAGACATAAAAAACACAAACAGATGGAGGTTAAACAATACGTTACTAAACAACAAAGAGATCACTGAAGAAGTCAAAGAGGAAATAAGAAAATACCTGGAGACAAATGACAATGAAAACATGATGATCCAAAACGTATGGGATGAAGCAAAAGCAGTTCTAAGAGGGAAGTTTATAGCAATACAAGCCTATCTCAAGAAACAAGAGAAATCTCAAATAAACAGTCTAACCTTACACCTAAAGGAGCTAGAGAAAGAAGAACAAACAAAACCCAAAGTTAGTAGAAGGAAAGAAATCATAAAGATCAGAGCTGAAATGAATGAAGTAGAACCAAAGAAAACAATAGCAAAGATCAATAAAACTAAAAGCTGGTTTTCTGAGAAGATAAACAAAATTGATAAACCTTTAGCCAGACTCATCAAGAAAAACAGGGAGAGGACTCAAATCAATAAAATTAGAAATGAAAAAGGAGAAGTTACAATGGACACAACAGAAATACAAAGCATCATAAGAGAGTACTACAAGCAACTCTATGCCAATAAAATGGACAACCTGGAAGAAATGGACACATTCTTAGAAAGGTATAACCTTCCAAGACTGAACCAGGAAGAAATAGAAAATATGAACAGACCAATCACAAGTAATGAAATTGAAACTGTGATTGAAAATCTTCCAAAACACAAATGTCCAGGACTGGATGGCTTCACAGGTGAATTTTATCAAACATTTAGAGAAGAGCTAACACCCATCCTTCTCAAACTCTTCCAAAAAATTGCAGAGGAAGGAACACTCTCAAACTCATTCTATGAGGCCACCATCACCCTGATACCAAAATCAGACAAAGATGCTACAAAAAAAGAAAATTGCAGACCAATATCACTGATGAATATAGAGGCAAAAATCTTCAACAAAATACTAGCAAACAGAATCCAACAACACACTAAAAAGATCATACACCATGATCAAATGGGATTTATCCCAGGGAGGCAAGAATTCTTCAATATATACAAATCAATCAATGTGATAAACCATGTAAACAAACTGAAGAATAAAAACCATATGATCATCTCCATAAATGCAGAAAAAGCTTTTGACAAAATTCAACACCCAGTTATGATAAAAACTCTCCAGAAAGTGGGCATAGAGGGAACCTACCTCAGCATAATAAAGACCATATATGACAAACCCACAGCAAATATCATTCTCAATGGTGAAAAACTGAAAGCATTTCCTCTAAGATCAGGAACAACACAAAGATGTCCACTCCCACCACTATTATTCAACATAGTTTTGGAAGTCCTAGCCATGGCAATCAGAGAAGAAGAAGAAATAAAAGGAATACAAATTGTAAAAGAAGTAAAACTGTCACTGTTTGCAGACGACATGATGCTATAATTACAGAATCCTAAAGATGCCACCAGAAAACTACTAGAGCTAATCAATGGATTTGGTAAAGTTGCAGGATACAAAATTAATGCACAGAAATCTCTTGCATTCTTATACACTAACAATGGAAGATCAGAAAGAGAAATTAAGGAAACACTCCCATTCACCATTGCAACAAAAAGAATAAAATACCTAGGAATAAACTTAACTAAGGAGGTAAAAGATCTGTACTCAGAAAACTATAAGACACTGATGAAAGAAATCAAAAATGACACAAACAGATGGAGAGATATACCATGTTCTTGGATTAGAAGAAGCAATATTGTGAAAATGACTATACTAACCAAAGCAACCTACATATTCAATGCAATCCCTATCAAATTACCAGCGGCATTTTTTACAGAATTAGAACAAAAAATCTTAAAATTTGTATGGAGACACAGAAGACCCCAAATAGCCAAAGAAGTCTTGAGGGAAAAAAAACTGAGCTGGAAGAATCAAACTCCCTGACTTCAGACTATACTACAAAGCTACAGTAATCAAGACAATATGGTACTGGCACAAAAACAGACATATAGATCAATGGAACAGGATAGAAAGCCCAGAAGTAAACCCACGCACCTATGGTCAACTAATCCATAACAAAGGAGGCAAGGATATAAAATGGAGAAAAGGCAGTCTCTTCAATAAGTGGTGCTGGGAAAACTGGATAGCTACATGTAAAAGAATGAAATTAGAACACTCCCTAACACCATACACAAAAATAAACTCAAAATGGATTAGAGACCTAAATGTAAGACCGGACACTATAAAACTCTTAGAGGAAAACATAGGAAGAACACTCTTTGACATAAATCACAGCAAGATCTTTTTTGATCCACCTCCTAAAGTAATGGAAATAAAAACAAAAATAAACAGATGGGACCTAATGAAACTTAAAAGCTTTTGCAAAGCAAAGGAAACCATAAACAAGATGAAAAGACAACCCTCAGAATGGGAGAAAATATTTGCAAATGAATCAACGGACAAAGGATTAATCTCCAAAATATATAAACAGGTCATGCAGCTCAGTATTAGAAAAACAAACAACTCAATCAAAAAATGGGCAGAAGACCTAGACATTTCTCCAAAGAAGACATACAGATGGCCAAGAACCACATGAAAAGCTGCTGAACGTCACTAATTATTAGAGAAATGCATATCAAAACTACAGTGAGGTATCACCTCACAGCAGTTAGAATGGGCATCATCAGAAAATTTACAAACAAGAAATGGAGATGGTGTGGAGAAAAGGGAACTCTCTTGCACTGTTGGTGGGAATGTAAATCGATACAGCCACTATGGAGAACAGTATGGAGGTTCCTTAGAAAACTAAAAATAGAATTACCATATGACCCAGCAATCCCACTACTGGGAAACCATAATTCAAAAAGACACATGCACCCCAATGTTCATTGCAGCACTATTTACAATAGCCTGGTCATGGAAGCAACTTAAAAGCCTATTGACAGACGAATGGATAACGATGTGGTACATATATACAATGGAATATTACTCAGCCATAAAAAGGAACGAAATTGGGTCATTTGTAGAGACATGGATGGATCTAGAGACTGTCATACAGAGTGAAGTAAGTCAGAAAGAGAAAAACAAATATCATATATTAACGCATATATGTGGAACCTAGACAAATCGTACAGACGAACTGGTTTGCAGGGCAGAAATAGAGACACAGATGTAGAGAACAAATGTATGGACACCAGTGGGGGAAAGTGGTGGCAGGGTTGGTGGTGGTGGGATGAATTGGGAGATTGGGATTGACATATATACACTAATATGTATAAAATAGATAACTAGTAAGAACCTGCTGTATATAAAATAAATAAAATAAGATTCAAAAAATAAATTATGAGCATGAACCAATAAAGTGAGAAAAAAATGCTATCCAATTTTTTAAATTAAGGTTTTCATGATAATAATTTATTACTATTAAAAGGTAAGGTGTATGGGGAGAAAGGCCCAGTTTTGGAATGAGCCAACTGGGGCTGAAGTTCTTGTTTCATCATTTGTTTATACAGGGCTTCGTTTGCCCCCATTCACCCAATCACTCCCCCCCTTCTATTTCCCCCCACCTTAAGTCTTACATCTACAAAATAAAAGGAGGAATGAGATTATTTATTAACCAGAATGATCTCCAATGTTCCCTGCAGCAATAAAAATGTCCATGAAAATAATTCCTTTTTAACTGTTTATAAGTTTTATCTACTATTGTAAAATATCTGTAAAGCTAATGTAATCCTTCATATTACTATAAAAATGATAAGAAAAAAGGGCCTCTCTAAAAATCTATCTTAGCAATATGTAATACACAGTAATACAACTGTGTCCTTTCTGGAAAAGAAGCTAAACCAAAAACCAAGGCTTTTTTTCTCCCTACCTAAAGCACATTCCATTTGTGTTGTGTGATTCAATCAACCAGAGAATTATAAATTCTGACTTCCCTTCCTCTAAGCTTACTTGGGAGACATGAAAGCTGGCTTCAAAGATGTTAGATGCCAGGAATTCCCTGGTGGTCCAGTGGTAGGACTCCGTTCTTCCACTGCAGGGGACATGGGTTCCATCCCTGGTGAGGGAACTAAGATCCTGCATGCCATGAGGCACGGCCAAAAACCAAACAAAATGCAATCAAAACCAAAAGTGAATCACTCTGCTGTATACCTGAAATTAACACAACATTGTAAACCAACTATACTTCAATAAAATTCAATTAAAAAGAATAAAATTTTTAAAAAATTCTAAAAAAAAAAAGATGTTAGATTCCAATCTTTGGCTCCATGTATGTGGCAAATGGTGGCTGGAGTCTATCTCAGAATATGGAGAATATACAATTAGGGGATAGCTAAGATGTCTTGAGAGTCTTTAAATTAGAAGGAACTAACTTCTGGAAAGTAGAACCAAATCTGAACCTATTGCTAAGCTGTAGAGGATAGCATGGATGAGCTGAGCTGTCATTACCAGTGACATTCTTACTGTCAGGAAGACTGCAGCTTAAGAGTGTCCACTTAAGATGTAAACAAGGGAGATAAACTTGTGGAGGAGGAAACACTTCATCTGACACCTCCTTTCTAGAGCTCTTGACACTTCTGGAAAAGCTGCTTTGGGGCAAGTTATTCAAAAACAGTGGGTCCAAGGTAAGAACAGTAGGTAAGGAGACAATACCTCAGACTCAGCTGTTTGCAGTGGGGAGAGGTGAAGAGCTCACATGTTGTATCACGCCAGCAAAATCCCAGGGCAGAGAGAATACAATAGACCCCACTCCCCCACTCTAATCCCCAGTGTGAACCATTCCCCACACAAACCATCATATGGAAAGATTCTTATAGTAGCATTTAACACTTGTCTATCACAACATTTATACTATTTATTGATTTTCTATGCTTTCAATAAAACTTTCTTTGGATACCTGTGGCCCTCCAGTGGGAACTTCTAGTTAGCAAACTTGATTAGAGCAAGAGTAGTAGGAGATACCTTGTGCTGAGTGAGGTCTCTTGTCCCATCTCACCCCCATAAAGTTCTCTGACCCTTCATGCCAGTTCCCTATGATATAAAGCTTACATTTTAAAAAAATACAGCAGGCTCTTCACAAAATTAAAATATTCTTTGAGGTATATATTTATTCAATCATTCAATAGATAGTAAATGAGCCAGAGGCCAGTTAAAAGATGCAAATTCTTGGTGTTTCCCTTCAAAATGGATAGTCATCGATAGGGGTACACAAACAATTGCAGTACAAGAAGATGACTCAGGAAATTAAGGGGACATTGAGGAAGGAAGATTAAGTCTTTCTGGAAATAACAAGAAAATCTTAAAAAGAAGGAAGCACTTGACCTTATTTCTTCATTCAACAAATCTTAGTTGAGCCACTCTATTAAATTAATACACAGAAATAAATGCACAAAGTATGGTAAAAGACAAGATAAGTGCTTCAAGCAAGGGCAGCTGCTTTACATCAGGGGTCAGAAAAAGCTTCTGTGAGTGTCATATAAGCTGTGACCTGAAGGATAAACATGACTTAATAAAGAGATAAGCATTTTCCAGGGAGAAGAAAGAGCTTGTGTCGAAACACTGAGATGAAAGATTCAAATATGTTTAGAAGTTTTTAGAGTTGATAAGAAAGAGGATTTGGGTGGGCAAAATCAGGGAATCAACCAACACGCAAAAATGCAAACTTCTCGGTTGTCACACAAGTAACCTGTAAAGATGCAAATTCCTTGTATATCAAACCAAAGTGCTTGAATTTTTTCAAAATTGCTTGGGGCACCAATGAAAAAATCTGAGAAAGCACATTACATGATAACTTGCAAGTTTTACAAAGACTATTCTACTATTAAAGAATTTTCAAGAGTGAGATTATTTTATGACACAATATTAAGTGAATAAAGTAGAATAAAACATTTTGTATAACTAAACTATAAGATGCCTGCACAGATGCATGGACAGAAGTCTTGGAAAAAATTCAACTTATTAACATTCTTCTTCATGATGTGTTAAATTAGAAATAAGAAACCGATAATACTGATGGCTCAATTCAACATTCTGTCAGTTTACAGAACTGTAATTACTCTTTAACCAAGAATCAGGCTGCGCAAACTTTCTCTACAGACCTCTATGATTTAAATATATTCTCATACCAGAATCTGGTTGCGCTACATATAACAAAATGTTGAACTAGACAAGGAAAGAAATACCAATTATCACTAACTGGAAAACAGCTATATATTGCCAAAATTTTTCTATCTCTAGATTCTTTCAGAATGATGGAAGACCACCCACAACTTCCAGTAAAACAGAGTATTTGGAAATTAACAATCCAGCTCCTCCCACTACCAAAATTCTTGAACTTTGCTTTCACTTGATGCATCTTTAAACCCATTTTCATTTGCACACAGGAAAAAATTACAATAAACTGTATACCACAAAATCTCAAATCTATAGAACCAGACTTTATGAAAAAAGAAATACAGAGATGTTTTCCTAAAGAGACAGCTATTTTATCTAAATATTATTTAATTCAACATGACTCACTGTTTAGCCAAGTTACTGCTTTTGGCTTCAAAACAAAGAAACACATTTGGGAAAATGTAGAGGACAGTGGAGACATGTTCATTTCACTTTAAACACATTCATCATTCATTCAATGCAGAAGCTCCCTTTTCTCCTTTTTTCTTGTTTCTCTCTCCCCTAACACTGTCTAAAATACAAGGTCAGTGATTGCAGTGCTCAGCTGCTGGAGAGGAGATTTTTAAACAGCACTTGGGAGTGTGCCTCTACATAGTAATAGAGCTACCCTTTGATTCTTTTCAAGAGAAGCACAAAGGATCCAACCATGTTTCCTGCAGCTTTGAAAAGCCCAAGACTCATCGTATATACAATGGCTTTTCAATGTATATGTAAGAGGTTTCTCTTTACTTCATCCTAGATTGGGAAACCATTTGTTGCCAAATTTAACGTGATCCCATTTTGAGAAGGAGTAGATGCAGCCTCACTCAATTTTTCAAACTAGAAGATCAGTGTTGTACTTTTCTGCTTTTGCTCTGGGACATAATATTTATCATTCCTGCAGGCACTTCAAGGAGAATAGCAGAATATGGACTCAAAGCTTATTCATTTTACAAAATGCTGTTGCTTCCATCAGGTAAGAATTAGCCAAGGCTGTCTCTTTAATTTTCAGGGTACAAGTAAAATCTTTTGGTGGAAATAAGGCACACTTAAACAAGGAAGTGACAAGCTATTAAAAACCAAAAGTTTGACCTGAGTATTAACAGCTCACGGTCGCCTATTTAATGTGGAGGGAAGTTTCATTCTACTGACTTATAGCCATTTTTATCCCTGAATCTCAAAAAGCAAAACACGTTTTATTAGGCAAAATGACAGGTGTAGATAGTTGGAATGATGTTATTTGAGGGATTTCACATTACACAATTCAAGTGACTTAGCAAGACAGTCAAACAAGCCACTTTACGCTCTAAAACTAGAAGAGTGGATAAACAGGTTTTAGTTAGGCATTTGCCTTTGGTTTATCTCATCAAAGACATACAAGTTGTACTTCCCTAATTTTAAAACTTTGCAACCTTAATTACTCATAAATAATGAACGTAAAAACAACCAAGATTGTCTTTTAACATCCAAGTGGAAAATTAATTCAAGTTAGTACAATTCAAGTCTCAAAATAGTTTTAACCTAAGATATACAGATAATTAACATAAAACTCTGTTTTTTTCTCTGCATTTTTCTGGAATAAAGACTGGTGTTTGGAGACAGAGACATCTATACTCAAATTCTGGCACTGCATCTAACTACATGGCTTTAGGTAAGTAACAAATTATTAGTGCCTGAGTGTCCCCACCTGAATGATGGAATAAGAATACCTATCTCAGGGGACAATTGTGCTAACTGAAAGAGAAAATAGGTGTAAAGCACCTGGAGCAAAATAGCTATCACTCATAGCTGTTAGTTTCTGTGCTAAGACTGGAGTTTCAATTTTAAACAGGGTATTTGTGCACTGTCATAGCTTTGGGGCATTACTCTGCAGTTATTTTCTGAGTTAATCCTACTAAGTAAAGTTTGTTGAATTAACATCTAATTTGTATTGAAGTGCAATCTGTGCACCAATAAAATGTTATAATCTTTCAAAATTCTAGCAAAAACAGTTCTCAGATTCCAACACAAAAGTAAATGATTTTTGTAGAATACAATTTTTCTTGATCTTTTTCCAGTCTGCCTTTCTTAACTTACCACTCATGCTACCTACTATCTATTGAGAACATACAAAGTACCCAATTTACTAAGAAAAGTTTACACTGGTACCCAATTTACTAAGAAAAGTTTACACTGTTTCACTAAGTCCTCACAACAATCCTATTAACTGGTCCTACTGTTTTCTGCATTAAACATACGGAAAAAATTTTTGGATGAATCTTGGGTAACTTTCTCAAGTTTTGAATGTAAGTCTGTATGACCCAAAGTCCATGTTCTCTGGTATTCAAGGAGGATAAGAATACTCGGCAGGAGAACTTGGTCTCCTTTATTTTTCCCTGAATATAGTAGTGGTTTAAAAATTTTAATACACCTAAGAGATATGTGAATTGCTTATTAAAAATAAAAATTTACAGGAATAAAAATAGTTCCTTCCAAAAACACTTATTCAGAGGGTCTTCTCGGATCTTTCTGCTGAACACACTCCAGGGCTGCTGCCAAGGAGATTAACCAGATCTTCCAAAGACTGCTTCCTTCTTCTGATTCTGAACTCAACTGACACCTCACTGGAGGGATATCCCTTCCCACTTTATCTAAACAAGCCCCTCCCATGTTACTAGGGACTACCTCTATTTTTATTATCTTCAAGGTCTTAAAATTATTTCTGGCCTAAAGCCTCAACTTTGTTTTAAATATGCTGCTGGTTGTAGAATTAATATCAATGTGTGACTGGAAGAATGGTTTTTGGAGTCATCTGACAAAGTCATTTGTTTTTGGAGTCATCTGACAAAGTCATTTGAAGCCATCTGACAAAGAATTCAAGATCCTCCAAAAGGTGAACTTACTTTTCTTAACAAGACTTTGTGAACATCAGAGATAACTTACACTTTTGCCCAGTTCTCCTCTTTCCACAAAGAATTTGGAAAGAGTCTCAAAAATGTGTGAGAAGGAAATAGGCAAGAGGGACTGAAGCCCTATGTACAGCTATAATACCTGTGCAGAAAGGCCTTTTCCCCAGTTTTTGGTACAGAAAATCCCTATCTTATATACAAATGTGATCCAAAAATTAATGAGCAAGCTAATTATTTGAGGTTCAAGATTAATTTTTCCTTTAAAAAACCCAATGTTATAAGTTGTACTAAGATCCACAGTTCTCCCTGAAAATCTGTCATGTTAGTATTACTACTGAAAATATTGAATCAAATGTTTGTCCAATATTTTCTAAGATTTTCCATTAATTATTTCTCTTCATTACAGTCCTATAAGGTCTATAGTGGTACACAGTTTAGGCCATGGGTCCAGAGTGCCAGGGTAAATGCTCTCCTTGCCACTTGCTCCCTGTATTATCTAGCAGTTACTTAATTCCTTGAAGCCTCCATTTACATATCTGTAAACTGAGGATAATGATATCATCTATCTCATGGATTTGCTGTTAGGGTGAATTAAGTTAATAACTTAAAGCAGTAAGAACAGTTATAGGCACATTACATTGCTCATAATATAGTAACTATTATTGTTACTCCTATTTTCAGGGACTAATGGTTAATATTTCTCAGAAAAATCAGACATCTTTTTCAAGGTCACACAATGAAAATGCCAATGGAAGGAAACTGAAATTAGGTCTTTCTGTCACTAGAACCACTGTCCTTTCCACCTCACCATACCATCTTTCTATACTATCAGGGCACTAACCTTTGAACTATACCTAACCAGCAGTGGACTATGTCTTTTTGAGGAAATGCATGCAATGTGCTAACTTAGTACATCACTGAAATCATTTTCAAGATATATAACACAGCCACCATGAAAATATCCCCCTAAATTCTCTGTATCTGTTCTGTGAAAATATATCTCTTTGTCAGAGGGTTTCATCCCCTACCTGCTTCAGAAGCAGAACTTTCCAAATGAAATCAGAAGTCAAACTATAAAACAGCTCAGTGAGAAACGGCTCTTTTTGAGTCTCTAGTAGGAACTCCCAAACCCTACCTATCCGACCTCTCCTACTTCACTATTTACAAAGCACAGTCAGTCATACTGTTCAGCTTTTCACTCCCATTCTATGAGAGGTTCCTGTTTCCTCACATTAACTGAGGAAAACTGTTGTGAGGCCAAAACTGGCAGAAAGTTTGAAAATGGGATACAAAAGGTAATCATTCCTATAGGCTCTAGAAATTGAACTATACCCTCTATGGCATCTTTAATTTTTTTAAAGATATTTCCTGAGTACTTCTTAGCTGGACATGGCTAAACCAACTACTATTGAGAATACCATAAAAATTAAAAAAATAAAACTTTCTAGAAACCTACAGTCTTCAAGAGAAGATATGGTATGTTCAAGGTAATATAATATAAGGCAGTATAAGATAACTGCCTTTAAAGCAAGGCATAGAATGGCACCAGCATCCATCATCCAATCTATAAACCAGGAAATCATTCTTAATTCCTCCCTCACAGCCAATCAATCAGTTCCTGAGTCTTGCCGATTTACCTCTAAAATGTCTCTCAAATCTGTCACCTTTTCTCCATCCCAATTATCACTCTTTAATTCTAGACACTTATCATGTCTCTGACTAGATAATTGCATGAACCTTCTAACTGTTCCTCCTGCTTTTAGTCTTCTCCTTTGTTCAAATATTTATTGAATGTTGGAGAAACATGGGCACTATGGGGCAGTCTGTGTGCTGGGAGCTAGGGATAAAAGACTTAGATTCCACCCTACAAGTGGAATTCTCACATCAGCTTCGTGCCTCTACCTGAATTAACTACCATCCAAAAGCTAACCATGACCATGTCTTTTACACTTAGCACTTCTGTCCCACTTTAAATCTATTCAGTGACTTCCTATTTTCTAAACCAATAGTTACAAGCTTGTTAGAAGCCATGGGGTACTTTTTTTCTCAAAAATTTCATATATGATCATAGCCATAAAATGTGTGAAACTTCAGGGTATCCCTGAAACTCTGGCATTCATTCAAGTATCCCTCCATGTTCCATGGGGGTGGTGCATAGGAGGTAGGGGTCCACACACTCACGTTATAAATGTCCCACCTAAAGAGAAAATTCCTTGCCTATGAGTGTACTAAGCAAGACACTACGTGACCCGACCCTTGCTTACCTCCTTAGCTCAGCACTTGGTATTTCCTCCTTGATCTTCATGCTCCTGCCAGTAGAGCTGCCGGTAATGTCTTAAAAATCATCTTCTTACCTCATGCCTCTCAGCTATGTTCATACTAGTCTCTTTTGTCTTATTTGCCTTGCTAACTTTTCCATGTTTTTTAAGGCTTAGCCAATACTACGCTTTCTTTAGAGTCTTAACCAATTCCCACTTTTCCTGTGAGAAATGAAAATAATGACTTTATTAATAACATACTATTTTACTGGCACTGAGATAGGTGTTTTAATTACATACATTTAATCTTTGCACTGCGAAGTGTATATTTTGTACTTTGTGTCTTATACATAAAGAAATTATGCTTAGAGGAGTTAAGTGTGTTGATGGATTATGGCTAGGGAGTGGTAGAGTCAGGATTAGAATCCAGGAAAGATTGACTCAAGTTCTTTCCATTGAAACACAGTGAGTACACATCTATTCTTACACATATTGGACTCAACCAGATGCATCTGTCCCACAAATGTGGGCACTTTAAAAAAATTTTTATTATTTATTTTAGAAACCTCAGGAATGCTTTAGAGACATTGGGAGATTGTGCCTGTTCAATAAAAATTGCTTAAAATGGCCTTCAATTTTCAACTCAGTTTGGGGGAGAGGGAGGGAGAAGAGAAGAGAAAGGATTATTTGTCCGAGCAGGTAGTGTTGCCTGACTTCAACTATTTGTCATTCACCATGGAGGGAATTTGAGGCCAGAGTGGTATAGACTAATCCTTTTCAAATGATCAGTGGTGAAGGACAAGTGTTTTGTTTGTTTTATTTTTGTAACATATAATAAAAGTGAATTTCTAGGTACGTGAAAATTAACAACTCAGCCATACAAAATTCAATCCCAAATTTCTTAACATTAGATTCAGTTGACATTACAGTAAGTCCCCTACATACGAACAAGTTCCGTTCCGAGAGCATGTTCATTAAGTCTAATTTGTTTGTGAGTGCAACAAAGTTAGCCTAGGTACGCAACTAACACAGTCTGCTATATAGTACTGTACTGTACTAGGTTTATAATACTTTTCACACAAATAATACATAAAAAACAAACACAAAAAATAAAGAAAACATTTTTAATCTTACAGTATAGTACTTTGAAAAGTACAGTAGTACAGCGCAACAGCTGGCATACAGGGGCTGGCATCGAGTGAACAGGCAAGAAGAGTTACTGACTGGAGGAGGGAGAGGAGGTGGGAGATGGTAGAGCTGAAGGATCGTCAGCTATAGGAGATGAAGGGCAAGCTGCAATTTCACTCATGCCTTACGTTGATGGCACAAGTTCTGGTTCCTTGCTGGATTCAATTCTATCTACCCTCTTGAAAAAACGATCCAGTGATGTCTGGATAGTAGCTCTTTTTTTCTCATCATAGATGACACGGTAGCACTAGATTGCATTGTGAACGGCTGCTGCAACCTTCGTGTACCATTCTGCATTCGGGTCCTGTGCCTCAAAAACTAACAGTGCCTCCTCAAATAAAGAAAACCCCCTTGCCATTTCCTGCGTTGTGAATCTCTTCGGTTCTTCAGTTACTACTTCTTCCTCTTGTCTCTCTTCGTCCTTTCTCTGGGCCTCCAATTCCATCAGGTCTTCATCAGTAAGCTCCTCATGTTGCACAGCAAGGAGTTCAATGAAGTCATCCTCTTGCAGATCTAGCTTGAAATAAAGATACTGTACTCTATACAGGACCGTACAATAAAGTACACAAAAGCACAACCACTTGTAGAGAATGTAAGCACGTGACAATATATGCCAGACACGTGAACTTTCGTGACCGGACGTGCAAACGCACATTCGCATCTTTGAAAGTTCGAAACTTGAAGGTTCATATGTAGGGGACTTACTGTACAGTATTTTGTCAAATGGTTGTACTCTGATTTTCTGTATTTACCACATTGTGGACTGATAACAGTCTGATTTTCTGTATTTATCACGTGTGGGCACTCTCTGCCATTTATGAAAGACCAAATCTACATAGTACTGGTACAGAGTAGTTTTTTCCTTTTCCAAAATTAATAAAAGCAAATTCACTTGGCATTCTCATTTTGCTTATGATGCATTTCAGACAATGAGTCAATAACGTAATTAGTCAACAAGTCTTCAATACTGAGTAGTCTCTGCAGTTTACTATAGCAGCAGGCATGACAGCCAGTGTGTCTACAAACAGCAAGTATATGCTATGCATAAATCAGGCAATTTAAACATTTATTAGATGATAACTTTACCGCCTTCATGTCTCCATACCCTGGACATAGAATATGGCCAAGGTCAGGTCATGGAGCACTGTCAAATATTTCTTCCCTTAATACACTTGGGGGAAAAAAAAGATAGCCTTCTTTAGAGAAGTCTAAAACAACTTCTTAGTCCCATCCTTTTTACAGTTTACAATGTTTTTATTTTTCAAAGGATTTCTACTCTTTCTATTCCTCTGTTAAGTACATTTAGAAAACATAGGCAAAATATTCCAAGTCCAAATATTTCTTCAAACTGAACATTCTTTTTCATCCTCCTTTCTTTATCTTGTTTTTTTTTTTCAGTACGCGGGCCTCTCACTGCTGTGGCCTCTCCCGTTGCGGAGCACAGGCTCCGGACACGCAGGCTCAGCAGCCATGGCTCACGGGCCCAGCTGCTCTGCGGCATGTGGGATTCTCCCTGACCAGGACACGAACCTGTGTCCCCTGCATCGGCAGGTGGACTCTCAACCACTGCGCCACCAGGGAAGCCCTATCTTGTTTTAATGAAGTATTTCTTTCTTACATATATTTACTCAGCCTTTGTATTTTATAGAACGTAGTCATTTTCACCCATATTCTCTTTTCATTTTTCAATCTATGATGGATTTATTCATGACAATTTCATTGTAAAATCTAGATGAAGGAATTCTGCCTTTTTCTAACTCTAGAATCCCTCTCTTGAAATTGACCACAGTCTCTTAGCTGGGGAGATGATAAGATCACTCATAAACTTACTTTGGCACCCTTCCCCTTATCATGTTTCACAGCAACACATGTTTCTTAAGGCAAGAGATTTTACTGCCTCCTTCATCCAGCTTTTGAATGTCATACAAAACATCATTTTGCAGCTAAGTTTCTAAATTTAGCTTTAAGTATGTCTACCTAATTCTACCATGAGTGGATAATTGCTTAATCTTCTACAGTTACTGTTCTGCATGAAAAATAATACAAGAATATTTATTTAGCCTTCATTTTGTATCATTTATAAACAGCTTTTCCACCTAGAATTTCAAACCAGAGGGGAAGTAGCATGACTAAGCTTTAAGAATTAAAGAACTGTGATACTTTTGTTGAGTAGATACATAAAAGGAAAAATTACCATTGCTGACATAATACTTTTCCCTGATTTTAAAGCCTTAATATATCTTTTAAACTGATAGACTATAAGTTATTTTTATTAAGGTCTCTACTTCACACATAATAAAAAGATTCTTATGCATAAAAATACATTTTCTTAAAGGGCGGGTGCTACTGAATGTAGTAGATAATAATGTACCATTTCATAATAATTTTTCAAAGAAAAAAGGAAATAAACACTATAGGTGAGGGTACTTTCAATCTCAGTTGGTGAACAAATCCCCTAGAGAATAAAACAGAATACTATCTTTATGGCCTTGGGATAGGTAAAAATTTCTTAAATACAGCAAAAGCAATATAAGTCATAAAGAAAAGAATGATGAACTGGAATACACTAAATTTGGTATTTCCATTTATACAAGAGCATCATTAAGTGTGTGAAAAAGCAAGCCAAATAATAGGAGATTTGTAAACTCATACATATAACGTATAAAGGGCTGATATCCAAAATGTCTAAAGAACTCCTAGAAATCAGTAAGAAAAATATAAACTAAAATAAAATAGGCAATGTCTTGTACTCTGCAAGATATCTACATTACCAAAAAACATTTGAAACAGTGTTTAAACTCGTTAGTGATCCAGAGAATTCAAATTAAAACTACAGTGAGATATCACTATATTGCTACCAGGTTCACTAAAATTTTTGTTTTAATAAAAATAAAAATAAATAATAAAGATGGCCATTTCCATCTTTTCCATCCAAAAGCAATGGCAACAAAAGCAAAAATAAATAAGTGAGACTACATCAATCTAAAAAGCTTCTGAACAGCAAAGGAAACCATCAACAAAATGAAAAGGCAATAAACTGAATGGGAGAAACTATCTGCAAATTATATATCTGATAAGGAGTTAATATACAAAATATATAAAGAACTCATACAACTCAATAGCAAAAAAAAAAAAGAAGAAGAAATAAAAGAAGAAGAAAAGGCAAAGAACGATTAAAAAGTGGGCAGAGGAATCAAATACACATTTTCCAAAGAAGACATACAAGCTAACAGGTACCTGAAAATATGCTCAACATCACTAATTATCAGGGAAATAAATGCAAATCAGAACCACAATGAGAGATAACTTCAGACCTGTTAGAAAGGCTATTATCAAAAAGACAAGAAATAACAAGTGTTGGCAAAGATGTGGAGAAAAGAGAACTCTTGTGTACTGTTGGTAAGAATGTACATTGGTCCGCTCACTATAGGAAACAGTATGGAGGTTCCTCAAGAAATTAAAAATAGAACTACCATATGATCCAGCAATTCCATTTCTGGTTATTTATATGAAGAAAACAAAAACACTAACTCACAAAGATACATGTACCCCCAAGTTCACTGCAGCATTGTTTAAAATAGTCAAGATATTGAAACAACCTAAGTGTCCATTGGCAAATAAATGGATAAAGAAAATGCGCCATATATTTTGATATATACAGTAGAATATTATTCAGTCATAAAAAAGAATGAAATCTTGCCATTGGCAATAACAAGGATGAAATTGAGGGCATTATGCTAAGTCAGACAAAGGAAGTCAGACAAAGAACTAAGTCAGACAAAGAAAGACAAATACTGTATGATCTCATTTATATGTGGAATATAAAAACAAACAAACAAACCCAAGCTCATAGATACAGAAAACAGACTGGTGGTTGCAGAGGTGGATGGTTGGGGTGGGTGGGCAAAATGGGTAAAAGGGGTCAAAAGGTACAAACTTCCAGGTATAAAATGAATAAATCATGGGGATGTAATATGCAACATGGCAACTACCATTAATAATACTATATTGCATATTTGAAAGGTGTTAAGAGACTAGATCTGAAAAGTTCTCATCACAAGAAAAACTTCTGTAACTATGTGTGGTGACAGATGCTAGCTAGGCTTATTGTGGTGACCATTTATCAACAATGCAAATATTAAATTATTATGTCATACACCTGAAACTAATATAATGTATGTCAAATATACCTCAACACAAAATTAATAAAATAAAGTATGGTCAGGACTTCCCTGGTGGTCCAGTCTTGCAATGCAGGGGATACCGGTTCGATTCCTGGTCAGGGAAGTAGAATCCCACGTGCCAGGGGGCAACTAAGCCTGCGTGTTGCAACTACTGAGCCCACGTGCCACAACTACTGAGCCCACATGCTCTGGAGCCCGCGTACCACAAGTAGAGAGAAGCCCACGCACCACAATGAAGAGCTCGCGTGCTACAACGAAAGATCCCGTGTGCCGCAACAAAAGATCCTGCGTGCTGCAACTAAGACCCAATGCAGCCAAAAAATAAATAAATAATTTTTTTTATGTATGGTCATTTTCAAGTTTATCAAGGATATAGAACAACTATGTATACTGCTAAAAGAGTATAAATTTATATAACCATTTAGAAAATAATTTGGCTTTACCTGTTCAGTTTGAAAATGTGCATACTATATGACCCAGCAGTTCAATTCTTAGGTATGTGCAAAAGAAGGATATGAAAATGTTCACAGCAGCTTTATTCATGATAACCTCAAACTGGAAATGACACAAATGTCTATGAACAGGAGAATGGATAAGCACATTATGGTATTTTCCTACAATGGGTATTGCTCAGGAATACACTACTTCTACTCATAGCAATGTCACTGAATCTCTCAAACAAAATGTTAAGCAAAATAAGTCAGACAAAAGAAAAAATGTACTATACAACTCCATTTACGTAAAGTTCAAAATCAGGCTAAATTCATCTATGGTGTTAGAAATCAGGACAGTAGATACATTCAAGGAGAAGTTGAAACCAAGAAGGACCCTGTGGGGCTTCCAGGCACGAAAGCCTTTTTGTCTCCCCGTTTTCATGTAGGTAAGACTCCAGCCTCCATGACCATCCCTGAGTTCCAAAGGGCAGATTCGAACAGTTGCTAATCAAAGGAGGAGCAGTCAAGAAACCACCTGAGGCGAGATTCATGGGGCCAGAGAAGCTCATCAGATGAGGAGACTGCCCACCTGAGAAGACATTAAGGGAGTGCAGCCCCTGCACACACCTTAATCTTGTCAGCAACCCCGCCCTTGAACTACTGCTATAAAAGTCCTCAAATCCTCCCAAGTTGGGACACATAGTTTTTGAGGGCAGGAGCCCTCTGTGTCCTCCTTTGCCTGGCAAAGCAATAAAGCTATTCTTTTCTACTTCACCCAAAACTCTTGTCTCTGAGATGTGATTCGGCACCGGTGAATCACATCTCAGAGACAAGCGTTTTGGGTGAAGTAGAAAAGAAGCCAAGCTTTTGGGATCAAAGGGAGAGGATAGTTATTGAGATGGACAAAAAGAAACCACACATATTTTTCAACCTGGGTGGTAGTTACACAAGTATGTGCCAACTCATGTGGTAATTTATTTAGATTTTTGTTATTTATTTTGTAATTTTGTAATTTATTTAGATTTTTGTAATTTTTCTGAATCTATGATTTGTTGAAAATCATAGTTTTGAAAAGAAAAGGTATTTAAATCTATACATAGTCTCTGAATCATGGTGTGTTAGTTTCCTCATTGCTATAACAAATTACGACAAGCTTTGTGGCTTAAGAACACAAATGTATTCTCTCACAGCTTTGGAAGCCAGAAGTCCAAAATCAGTATTACTGGGCTGAAATTGAGGTGTTGGCAGGACCACGTTCCCTCTGGATACTCTAGGGGAGGATCTCTGCTTTGCCTCTTCTAGTTTCTGGGGCTACTGACATTACTGGGCTAGAAACCACCTCCTCTTCTGTGTCAAATCTCTCTTATAAGCAAATTTGTGATTGTATTTAGGGCTCACCTGGATAATCCAGGATAATCTCCAGCTCTCAAGACCATAAATTTATTCATATGTGTGAAGTCAAATTTGCCATATAAGGTAACGTTCACAGGTTTCAGGGATTAGGATATGGACATCTTTCAGGGAGCCATTATTCAGCCTACCATACCTAGTACCATTGACAGTAATCACTGAGTTCAGAGGGGAGAAAAATAACCAAGTACTAGAATCAGCTGAAATCCCTCATGGAACAGAAGGGGGAAAACTGTATTTTTATGGATAATACTATTGGAACATGTAGGAAAAAACAGGCCGTCACAGTCCAAAATGGCCACAAAAGATGCCAAGTGATAAAGAAAAACAAAGTTTAATATAGTCCACTATTGGTAAAAGAAATCAACATGTGCCTAAATTGTGGTACATTTTCATGAAAAGGGAGAATATTAATTTTAGCTGTATTTGTACATCAGAAATTATACCAGTGAAAATGGTAATTTTCATATGATAAAAATTTGATTGAAAGGTGAATATCATCAATAATTTTTGTTTGGGTTTGTTTTCCACACTTCTGAAACCCTTTGCCTTTAAATGCCTGTTCTTATTACTGTTATGCAGAGTTACTCAGGTTGCTAATGCAAACACACTGACAGAGTGTTGCTAGAGATCAAGCATTTCGTCATCGCCCTGGCACTACAACAAGACTCAGACACATTTTACTAGAAGCAGAAGAACCCTTTCACTATAGTCCCCAGTTGGGTCTCTGAAAGCAATCCCTGTGGAAAATCAAGATACTCTCAAGTGTCTGCTCCTCACATCATTGCTACGTGTGCAGCTTAATCCCTGACCTTCTTGATGTCACTGGTTTGAAATGCATGCCTGTCCCTTTGGAACAGTAGCTGCGGTCACTTGCTATTCAGAAATTTCTTCAAAAGAAGAGGAGATTCTTTTCTGACATCCTTACAAAGAAAATAAAATAATTTCAATCGCATAATCTCCATAATGAAAACTAAGGTTATTACACAATTAAAAATTATTTTGCTCTATTTAGCAGGGCAGAAATAGAGACACAGACGTAGGGAACAAACGTATGGACACCAAGGGGGGAAAGTGGCGGGGGGGGATGGTGGTGGTGTGATGAACTGGGAGATTGGGATTGACATATATACACTAATATGTATAAAATGGATAACTAATAAGAACCTGCTGTATAAAAAATTAAAAAAATTCAAAAACAAATTATTTTGCTCTAATACAGTTCGATTATAAATAGGCATTAAAATGATCCTGAAAAATAGGTTATGTACTTTAAAGTGAGGTTACTGATAAAAATATTCTTTTAATTCTGGAAAATTACGTGCTCCTCCCAAAATTCTGTCAAAGACAATGACAGAAAGTCTTTCCAAAGTTTCCCATCTGTCCTTTGCTTGAGGTGACCTTCAGAGCAGACTCCACATCAACTTGCACAGCTTATGAATTTACATGGAGAGGGGAGACTTCCTTTACCCGATTATGTTTTGGAACAATTTTCTTAAGCCCTCCACTCTGGGGGAGGGGGGACTATTAAAGGAACAGCAGAAGTACCTCCCATTAGAAAGGTCATAAGCTTAAGCTAGAGCCAAGTTCTGGGGATCCACAGCTGGGGCAAAAATGAACCTCTTAGTTGCTGGATCCTGGGTGAGACCAAGGTTCTTGGGTAAGGCTGAGGTAACAAAGCTGGGAAAGGTTACTTGGGGTTTTTCAACATTTTAATAACAGCACAGGTATATTGATGCTTATCAGGCAAATGTTAGGCCATTGTATTAATGGGTGGCCATCTGTGCTCTTTTATATCTTTATGGAGAGGGTGTTTATCCAACAACTAAACCCAGTTATATTATGGCTAATGTATAACCTATTGTTTGCCTAAAATGATGTCTGCTTCAAAGACTAACATCCATACATGTTTTTCTACCAATAGCATTATTTTTCATTTTTGTATTTTATTACTCCCTTGGTTTGAAAATTTTGGAATGTAGACCTACTGATATAACAACTTTGTTTCTATATTTATATATAAGACAAGACACAACCAGATTCTTTGAAAATAGACTTTTGGGAGTATTTAGGATGCCCATGCTGTTTCACTGTCCATTATGTTATTGCACAGGGCATGTGGAACTACTAGATTTCCCTTGTCAATTCCATTTCTTTACATTGGAATTATACTGGAATTATAATAGACAAGAAATATAGTAATCTTACAAGAAATACAATAATCTTACATTTATAGGTAACATTTCTCTAAGCCCTTTACATAACTGTGAATCTTCACAATAGCCATTTAAGAAAAGAAACTATAATTTATCAACTAAAATGGGACATTTCTGAGTGTGAAAGGGGGAGCTAGTTATAATTACTTCAGCACAACTGTCATAAATGGGAACTGTCCCTGGCAAACTAAGATGGATGGTTACCATACATATTATTTTTATCCTTACACAGAGGAGGATATTGGGCACAGATATTTCAATGATGTGCCCACACTCACAGCATTTACTAAGTGTCAGAATCAGGCCTGGCTCCCTGGGCAGCCTGGTTCCAGAGACCTTGATCTTAATCACACCCTGGAGGACTGTAGTAGAATCAACATGATGCAAACTCTAAGGAACTGATAGAGATAAAAGGAGATTATAATGTTAACAGTTTACCTCCTTTGAAATATTCAGTTGTAACACCAGTTTGAGCTGAGGAGATAACTTTTTTGTTAGTGTTTAGATTTCACTTCACCTTGAAGCTCTTTTTAAAAAGAGCTTTCTTTTTCTCAGTTTCTCATATTATGTTTTAACTAGACTTGGCATGTATTTAGCAGTCTCATTATCATGTATTTCTATAAAAGGTAAGCCTTTATGAATTTATTTCTTGCTTCTTTAAAAAGGGTTTGTGTGTGTGGGATATTTGGATTAAATGTATTCAGATAACCAGTTTTAAAATAGTCTTTAATAAATCAGAAAAAGAATTTTTAATTAACTATTGTTACTAATTTTTTTAGAGTTTTAAAATTATAATTATTATTTCTTAAAAGGCTCTTCATGAATGCAGGTAAAAATTTACCATTCTTCCGATTTCATAAAGGTGTCAGGATAACAATGGATTTAATAGATGATCTCAACTTAAAAAATGACCGCTTTGAGGCTGCATTTTAGAATAGTTGTTTTTTGTCCATTCTCTCCTCTGTTTAGCAGATAAGGCATGTCAAACAAACAAACAAAAAACAAGAATATAAATTCACCCTGAACTAATAAAATGATAACCTGGAAGGAACAAGGGTTAGCAAAAGCGGGGAGGGGCTGGCACTGCTGTGCTGCACTGCATTCAAATAATGGTGCCGCCCCCATCAGAGATTTTCGAAGGACACACAATCCTGCAATGGTTGGGAAAAGTAGGTCAGAAGAGGAATTTATGCTGATAAAAACTGTGTACTTTAATCTTAGAGTTTAAGGATTAATAAACAAAGGAGCATTGTAGATATAAATTCCTTTCTGAAAAAAATGTTATAAACATCTTATTATCTTACTGACAGTTCTGTGACTGAGTAAAACTCATCCACTTACATGTCTCTACTGCTGAAGGAGCTAGAATTGAAAAGAAACAGATCTTATCCTTTACCTGGGCCTATGGCCCTTAGTGAGAGACCAAGGAGACTTCCGCCCCACACACACCATGTCACCTAGTATGGAAGAAATTCAAGGTGTTAATCAACCTAAATGGTCACTCCATTTGCCTCCCCTATGTTTTGAGATGAAAATTAAAGCCTCTGGGGTTTAGCTTGAAGCAAAAATCAATGTTAGCTCCATCCTCCCCTTCCTCTCCTCTTCCTCCCTCTTATTTCATTCTAATCACCACATGCCATTGGATGGGATCTGGAGAAGCAGTCACTGAGGCCCTAGCCTCACAAATTTCATCATCAATGTATGTTAGAAAAAGAAAGTCTCTCTTCACCTTCACCTAAGCCTTTCATTAAATTGATTCTTGAATTTAATCCATTTTAATTTCTTTTTGCCTGCTATGTATATATATGTTCCTTAAATTAAAGTCAAATTCCTGACTTCCAAGAAGAGGACATAAATACTTCAAATGATGCAGGCTTTGGCGTCAGTGACATAGGGTCCTTTACTGAAGGGAATTTGAATTTTCAAGGATGTGCCCATGTGCCATATATTCTTAAACCCAACAAATTACTCAACAAAACAATAATTTCATAAATGTTCAGCAGTTAAAAGAAAGGAAAGGAAAAGGCAAGAAAAGACCAAAAAAGAAAAACGTAACAAAACAATGTCTTAATTGCATGATTGATTGCTAAATTAGCCGCAATATCTCAGTATTATCACTAGATAAAGTGTTTGCTTAAGGTATATTAAAATTTTTAAAATTAGTAGTCATAACCTGATATGAATGGATTTTTCTCCATCCAAGAATGCATCATAAAAAATTAAAATCATATACTTATGAGCATTTATATCTGTCAGAAACTTATTTTCTAGAGAGGATGGCCAGCTCTTCCCTTTCTCTAGACTCCTGACCACTTGACAATAATATTGAAGGAAATATTTTGACCAGGCAAGTTAGCTTAGAGTCAGCATGAAGAATATTTTAAAGGAACTAAGGATTCTTTGCTAACTAAACAAACTAAAAATTTCTATCAGCTCAAACATTTTTACCAGCTAAACATTTACCAGTGTTTTAGTTGTATGATATGTTTGTTAATATCTTGTTATTAATTGTGATGTTTCTAAATATGACCAAGGATATTCTATGTTCACAAAGTTGGAAACTGAATCAAACAGCCTGATGATTTTTTCTTCTTCCCTTAAAACTTCCACAATGTTCAGATATTGGACACTTGATATGGGGAGTTTTGTTGTGTTATCTAAGATATTGCTTTAATTTCATCTTATTTTTTTTAAGCATCTAAAGGACTCAACCACACTTACGGCACTGACAGATTGAAAATACTCTTAGGCATTTGTGACCCTAGATTATGGTAGGCTTCTAAATCTATCTGTATTTGAGGAAGGCTTTCAGGAGAGTCATATAAGAATATGTATCCTGGACCCTACTATAAACCACTGGCTGACAATTCCTTTGGGTGGGGCTCAAAAATGTATACTTTAAATAAATCTTCCGGAGAATCCTGAAGTTCAAGCAGGTTTGAGACCTACTAATCTATATTATGAAAGAACAAAGATATTTGCCTTTAGGGCTTCCATCTGGTTTAACTGATGACTTGACACTAAACCCCAAAGGGAAATTTTTAGTTATGCAGAAGTCCAGATATATTCCAAACTGAAAAACCTCTGTGAATACTGTACAGCAAACTAAGGTACTGCACTTAAGAGTCTTTGAGATTAGAGATTTTTGTTGTAAACTCATAAAACTACAAAACTTTGGAGGAGGAATTTCAGTCCCTATTTTTACAGACAAGGAAATCATCAAATAAAGTAAATCCTACATCAACTACTGGTGTTTACAAATCACACATGCTCAGATGAAGTACAGAAAATGAATAAAAAATTTTTTAAATGCCTAAGATAAATTGAAATAAGAAGCTTGAGTTACATCAGGCTGAGCCATCCAAGTTCATGAACCTGCCAGGTGCAGATCAGAGCCCAACCTTTTTACATCCTTTCACACAGCCCTGCAAAGTTTAATTAGACCAGATACATTTTAGTCGAGACTGGATCTAGCTTTACATAGAGCAACTATGAATTAGAGGTAACTCTGCATTTGTCTTTTCCATTTATTTTAGGAGTCTAAGTTTAGGGAGGAAACAAACCTTCCCAATCCGACTTGAATTTGAATATAACTGAACCTTAGACATGTAGAACTGAATGTATCTAGAGAGGATGAAGTTCAGGCTCCTTACTTAGAGTTGCATTATTTGTCTCGTTCACTGCAACACTCAGAATTTATAGGAGCTTTTGATTTTTCAGGCTTTTTTTCCTCTCTTTCACCTTTCATCATTTGAAACTTTTGCCTAAAACTCCCTCCTGAGACAGGCACTCATCTCACTTTAGTTCTTAGACTAAAAATCCAAGAAAAAATAGGGGTGAAAACTCAAGATAATTTCCCAGTTTTTTTGTATGTAAAAAGAACTACATTTATTTCATCTATATAGATGAGGTATTATAATGGTTTATCCTAATTATATGCTTAGACATACATATTTAGAGAACTTTGTTTCCTTAATGTTTATGGGTCTAGAAATCACTTCCTTTGCTTTTTATAATAGGTGTACTGCTAAGTTTTGGTATGCTTGTCTTAGAGTTTTGGTTGTTTTGGAAAAGTACCCAACACACTCTCCGCAAGGGATAACTTATTTTCTACTCTGTCATCTCCAAGTTCATCCTAAATAGTCACATCAAGCCTCAGGTTGGTCTAGTGAGCTCACAAATGCTTACAAGCACCTCTCTAAGCCAGGGTAGCAACTAGTCCTCTCAATCATGGCTATACAACTGCATGAACTGAACTCCATGTTGAAAACAAAGATATGACTTTTGGTGTGTGTGTTTTCTATGTTAACAATTGTTCAGGGGCACACATTTTGAAAATACTTCCACTGCCACAGTTTGCTGACAGCCTCCATTTGGGTGTCTTTCATTGGAATGGTAAGCTCTTCTCTGAGACAAGGCATGAGGCCTTATTTGGTGATGATAGCTCAGCTCCCAGCTCAGGGGCTGGCACAGAAAATGTTTCTGCACTGAACTGAAATTTAGAAATCTCTAACACCTTTCACATATGTTTTGGTTTAGGAGTCCCTTTCTAAGTCTGTCAGACACAATTTACTTTTTAAATAATCGGTTTTCAAGAATGTCTCATCTATTGGGCTATAAACATATTTAAACTTGGGAAAAATATTTTAATGAAGAGGGAAAAAAATATAAAAGGCTATTTATATAAATCCCCCTTAGGTTTTACTCAAATAAGTCTTAATTCCACTGAAATAATCCTTGTGGTTAAATGTATGCCCAGCAAATGCACATAGACTAGCATTTTTATCCCACTCACTTTTCAGCAATACTACTATTTCCTAGGAGAAATTAACTATTGCCTAGTTTTTACTGAATAAACTATGACTAAAGTCCAGCAGCTTAAGTTTATAATCATAAAAATAAACTTAAAAAAATATTACGAATCTTCAACGATGGCCAATTATTTTCTGGCTTCTTTGTTAAGATTTTGGAAATATATGAATCCTGTTATTGCTTCCCTAAGATACTTCATCATCTCTATTATAGCCACTTTCAGAGTGGAGCATCATCACATTTCTGCTACCATGAGTCTCTGGACATACAATGGTCCAACCGTGTCCCTTGAAACACTGCTACAACATGACAGAGAAAACTGATTTAACATGGTAAAACCTATACATAGCTTGAGCTCTGTCCAACAGCCTGAGAGCTACAGAGGCATTATCCTGTTTCTATTTGATAATATTAAAATAATCTCAATCGGGGAACAAGATCTAAGTTTAATTGGCAGAAACCCAGAGTGGAGGTTTGAGATCCCAAACTTGCAGAGGTCAAGGGCCCACAGCCATTATTCTTCCAGCAGTGGCAGACAGAACTGGCAAGTCCATTCAATCAAAGGGGATAGATAGTGAGTAGAAGGCCACCCACACAAACCTTTGTTTGCTTGCTTGCTTCTTTTCTTAGAATACTGTGAAGACAGGTGCTGTGGGGCTTGAAAAGTTCTGTCTGGCGAGACCTACTGCTTGGTGAGTGCCTTTTCTTCTGTAGATACCTCCAAAGCACAGTTTTGTTCTTTAATTGATGTTTGTTTATTTAATGTCAGCAATGTTGACATAGCTTTATGTGTGACTTTAAATCAAAGGCACACAGGATGAAATAATATGGATTTTCACTTAATTAACAAAGACCTTTATCCAGTTGACCAAACACAAGAAAATGAGAACATAGCAATATGAGCATTCCTTTGCCATTTTATGTCCTGACAACAGCACTACAGAACAAATTTTGAGTGTAGGGCACATGAAAAAAAGTTACTTTCTCCTATATTCAGTAAAACTTTGATTTTTAAATCTATTCATCCATCCATTATTCCTAAACCACAGGAGTGTCTATCCTTAAAAGGAAAAAATATATATCATAAAGTATGTTCAAAAGGCATTGCTTCCAGATCAGTTAGTTCTGAAAACTTATAAATATATTAGAAATAATTCAGTCATTTGTAATATTATAATATGCAGTTAAATTTGTTCTGAGTAGCATGATGTCACAGTCACATATTTACTTGCAACGGTTTTCAATATTATGGGCCTGGTTTGACTATCCAATAAAATACCCGAATTTTATAAACTACTTCATTTTATGGCCACATCATATTTTATAAGATTTGGGCAATATATCAAGGGAAATATATACCAAGCCAGAATTCAGGTTTGTTCATGCAAATTAAATAGCTATAAATTTAAATGGTTAAAGCCTTTAGAAAGATGATCTTAAAGTTTTAAAAATGTAAATATCATTGACATAGCAACATTAATTATTTCAAAGGATATTCCTGAGTGTGTATTATTTGTCAGCCACTAGGCTCTGAGAATACAATGTTGAATTAAACACCATATTTCTCTCTGTATGGAGTTTTTATTCAATGTTCAATTCAATGCTGCAAGGATTATTATGTAGTTACTAAAGTAAACTCCAATTATCCAGTGATCAGAGAAAATATCAAGAAAGATTGAGTATAATGTAGGAGATTAAAAAATAATAAAGAAAAACAAACAAAACCCCCACAAACACCTTAAAGCCTCCAAAATACAGCTGACCCTTGAACAACATGGGTTTGAATTGTGTGGGTCCACTTACACTTGGATGTTTTTCAATAGTAAATTCTACAGTACTACACGATCCACCACTGGTTTAATCTGTGAACATGGAGGAACTGCATATACAGAAGGCTAACTGTAAGGTATATGTGGATTTTCAACTGCGTGGAGGGTCAGCGCCCCTAACCCCTGTGTAGGTCAGGGGTCAGCTGTATATATGCTTAGACAATAATACTTAATTAACTTCTCTAGCCGTATCATCCGTGATACCTCTAAACTTATCTTCCACTCTGGCCTACTGATCTACTTAATATGCCACAAACATATTCCAATCATTCTCTCTCCATGTCCTGGATTTTATTGTCTTTTCTATCTGTAATGTTCTTTCTCCAAAATCATCTTTCTATCTTTAAGGATGCAAACCAAATATCCAGACTTTCCTGACCTCTCTATTTTCAATGTCCGTAGCACTTAATTTATAGTGCTTTTACTTTGCTTGATCTGTAAGAAGATAATTCCTTACATTATAGTGCCTAACTATAAATGCATTAAGAGGAGGCACTGTATTTTGCTTCTCTTTTTGTCCCCTGTAGTGCTTAATTCAGTGTTTTGCATATAGTAAGTATTGAATAAGTATCTCTTTAATAACATTTATCTAACAATTGGAAATATCAGGTTAATGATTCCAAAGTGCTTTCTGATATTTCCTCAATTAATGTGCATAAAACTCACAGATTCAATTTACATATAAGGAAATTGATTATTAGGTAACTTAGGTAATTTGTCAAGATTATATAATCGGCGATTATATAAACTAGTGATGATAATACTCAGGCCTGAGATTAAAAGAAAGACTGTCTTCTGAGGGGTTCAGTGTTTTTTCTATAATATTATGGTCAATATTCAATTTAAAAGAAATGTATTTGAACAATGAAAACCACACTGTAAAAAGTTTCCTTCTAACACAATTATTTTTACTTCCACTTATTTTTCACAGTTCTTTAAGAAGCGGTCATGTCACCTGGATAAAACCTAGTTTATCAGTGAATTCCATGAGGATGGCTACACGTAATTATAATCAGCACTCCTGCAAGGTGCCAGGGCAGCTGGAGAAGGTGTTTGTTTTGACTGAAAACTGGGCATTCTGAAGAAACAAATAGTAACTTAGTGTTGAAGGAGCTCATCCTTATAGCTTCTTATAACTCTAGTAATTTAAAATAATCACTTGACATATGAAGCATTTAAAATATATGGAACATTATTTGCATTTAGAGACACTGCATTTTTAACATAAGATTTCTATGGTAGAATAAATAAATAATATAAAATTTCCACAGAAGTAAGTTCTTAGGACTACATAGCTTAAAAGCTGACGTATTTGCTTAACTAGATTTGCTTAGAAAGAATGCAGAGAGTAATGTAAGACTGAAGTTGTGGAAACAATGAAGCTTGTGAACCAACAAAAATGAGTACGTTTCAGATAAGCAGAAAAAAGTGAGAGAATTCCAGGGAAGGGGTCCCCTTGGAATGCCTATTTGAGAAATCCCTATTAGGAAAGCATTTTTTTGTTAATATATGAGATAAACAACAAGTTACCAATTTAACATGCTACTATGGGAATTCATAATATTTTCTGATTAATGGTTGTAGGGAAATATTTTGAAATAATCAAAATATATCGTTTCAAGCAAAGAGAAAATGTATTTATGTTGGTGTATACATACGGCAATTATTTTTATATTGGGACAAATGTCCTAATAAAAATGCCAATATTTCAAAGTATTACAGTTTGCAAATCACTAACATATAATAGTATTTTGAAGTTAATTCTGTTCTTACTTTTGTCTACAGTGTTGAGTTGATTGACCTCCCCTTGTTTCCCTGTCTTGTTGTCCCAAGTGCTTTGTGAATTGTTAGTACAGGCAGGAGGCATGTGATAGATCTGAAACCAGGGAAGAAAATAGGGTGCAGAGTGGCATTATAATGCTGAGAGCACATTTATCATTTCTTTATATATCCACATGTATAAATACACACACAGACACCACACTAGTTAACCTTCTCCTTGAAGAACACATCATGACAGGGAAGTATTCCATACATTTAGAGACTACGTATATAATGCCAATGAGTCAAACAGGCCTGGAGATACTATAAACTGATGGTCAATAGGAACTGAGTCTTGTTCTCAGTTTTAGGATAACAGTAAAGCATGATGAGGACAGTAGAAATAAGAAAGTGCATGCCCTTATAAAGGGGGTAGCCATTTCGTAGCTACCATAGTCTCTGTACTGACAGATTTTCCAATTTTTCAAGAGAAACAGACAATTTAGGTTTTATTATGAAATTTCGCAATTTAAAAAATTAGACAACTAATCCACGTTTTTTAAAAATTTTTATTTTATATTGGAGCATAGATGATTAACAATGTTGTGTTAGTTTCAGGTAGATAGCAAAGTGATTCAGTTATACATATATATGTATCTATTCTTTTTCAAATTCTTTTCCAATTTAGGTTATTATAGAGTATTGAACTAGCATTCCCTGTGCTATACATTAGGTCCTTGTTGGTTATCTATTTTATTTAATTGATTAATTTATTTATTTATTCATGGAAAGGCATTTTTTTATTTTAATTTTTTTTAACTTTTTATTTTATATTGGGTATAGTTGATTAACAATGTTGTGTTAGTTTCAGGCGTACAGCAAAGTGATTCAGTTATACATATACATGTATCTGTTCTTTTTCAAATTCTTTTCCCATTTAGGTTATTACAGAATACTGAGCCAGCGTTCCCTGTGCTATACAGTAGGTCCTTGTTGGTTATCTATTTTATTTTATTTCATTTATTTATTTTTCATGGAAAGGGATTTTACTTTAAATATAGCAGTGTGTACATGTCGATCCCAAACTCCCAGTCTATCTCTCCCCCCTTTCTTCCCCCCTCATAACCATAAGTTCATTCTCTAAGTCTGTGAGTTTTGTAAATAAGTTTATTTTTATCATTTTTTTAAAGAAATCTTTGTACACATATGCAAGTACATCTTTATTTTTATTTATTTATTTATTTATTTATTTATGGTGCATTGGATCTTTGTTGCTGCATGCAGGCTTTCTCTAGTTGCAGCGAGCGGGGGCTACTTTTCATTGCGGTGCACCGGCTTCTCATTGAGGTGGCCTCTCTTGTTGCGGAGCACAGGCTCTAGGAGCGCAGGCTTCAGTAGCTGCGGCACACGGGCTCAGTAGTTGTGGCACACGGGCTTAGTTGCTCCATGGCATGTGGGATCTTCTCGGACCAGGGCTCAAACCCGTGTCCCCTGTATTGGCAGGTGGATTCTGAACCACTGTGTCACCAGGGAAGTCCCTGTATCCTTTTTTTTTTTTTTAATTCTGCAGTTTTTTAACACTGTGTAGATCAAGGTCTACATGTCTGTGGGTCATCTGACCTGCAGGTAGCAATCTGTGACTTCTAGAATACAGGACGTTGCATTTCTGTCTTCCAGTTAAGGCAAACAAAACAAACAGCAGCACCAGGAACAGCAATCTCTTCTTTCCTCTCTAGATCCCTCCATTATAATTTAAAATAGGATACTGATTATTAATATAGATATTCATTAGTCATGTATTTGTAACCAGCTGATGACCATATACTTTCCTCTCTCAGGAAGCAAAGATTATTCATGAAATTTATATGATGATGTCAAAATTTGTTGTTTTGAGCAGGGGGAGCAGAGTTTATTACAGTTGGCTGGAGAAATTCCACAAATAGCAGATTGCAGGAATCCACAGCTGATGTCTGTGTGATTCTATAGCTGCTATTGTGGTTATACCAGGTGTCATAAAAGGAACTGGAACAGACAACCAACAACATTTTAGAAAACAATTTATCTGTAAATTGGGAATTACCCATATTAAATGTATAATAAGCTTGCGTCATTAAAGCAAAAGCTATAACAATAAAATACACACTTAAAATTAGGAAAGACTATTTACTACTCCTAAAACCTAAGTTAAATGTATATTTAAGAGTATAAAATGCCTTGTATATTTCAAATGGATAAATTATGAGTAACTAAAATTTTAACTACAATGAGGATAGTGGAGATTTTTCAAAAGGGTATTTTAATGTAAAATCCTGGTATTATTACAACTCAGTGCAATTTTTAGTAACTTAGATAAATGAACTAGAATGCTCCCCTCCCCCAGACCTGGCACTCCTGTAAGTAATCACATATGAATTTAATGTTATAATTAACTGTAATTAGCTAGCAAAGTGTTAATGAAAGTGTGTTTTTTAGCAGCAGAGCAAATCAGCATCTCATTACAAGACAAGAAGGGATTGTTCGATGTATAAACCTACTTGTTCATAGATCAGTTCTTAAATGTTAAAAGCACAAATTTTCTGTGTTACTTTTAACATTTATAGCCTCATAAAAACTCTCACAGAAGAAGTAAAAATATGCAGTATGGGATGTTTTTCTACATAGCCTCACTCCCAGTTCTACATTCTTCTCCTTCTCCTTTCCAGACCCACACCAGAGCCCTTCCCTCAGAGTTGGATTCATATTTATTGATGTTCTCCATGCCAGGCACTGTGGCAGGAGGGAAGTGAATTATAGGTGCTGTGAGCACCTCAAATATGTTTTGGATTAATATGTTTTCCTTCTGTTGGTATTTAGAATCAGAGAATTTATTGCTAGATGTATTATTTTCTTCCCCAAAGCAGCTTCTCCTTTCCTGAAAGCACTATTTACTTAAAGGCATCTTTCAAGTTTCTGGGATTCAGATCCCAGTATCATCCTTGACCCTTATTCCTTCATTTCTCAAACCGAAAAAGAGCCTCATGTCTATGGTTTCACGTCTGGGATCTCCTCATCTTTAACTGCAACTTCAAGTCCCTCTTTTATCCGGTTACTTTCTCAGACTTTACTCTCTCTTCTCACCAATTCTTCCTTTGCCTTGTTACCAAAGCTTATTTTCTTATAGAACAGATGATAACAGATGATCGAAACCTCTCATGTTTATAAATTTTCAAAGACTCTTTCTTGCAGAATAAAAGTGCAGCCTATAACTTGCAAAGTTCAATGTTCTCCACGGTGTTTTTGAACTCTTTTTTTCCCATATTAAGTTTCCACTACGTCACCTCTTATTGTATGCTAAGCACTGTGCATTCCTCCTTGCGGAAACAGGCTCAATCAGAGCCTTTCCCTACCTGGAATTACCTTATCCCACTTGAGTAGCATGACAACACCCTTCTAATATGTCCAAAGCCCATCTGAGAAGTTCCTTTCTCTTCCATGTCTTTTCTGATGTCAGTACTCAAAGTTCTCATCTTCCTCTTCCATGATTTCACAGCACCTTGTAGATGCCTCCATTAAAGTGCTCGGCAGAGTGTGCATTGCATTAGTTCTATCCCCATTAGACTGTAAACTACCTGAGACCACTATTTATTTATTTTTTAGAAAGTCATTCTTTATTCCTTTCACTCAGCACATCCATTTGTTGAATACATTTTCTCCCTTTTAATTGAACTAAAGTCAGACTTTTCTTATTTTTAGATTAGTAAATCAAAGCTTAGACATGCTAAATTACTTAATCAGGGTTTCTTGGCCATTTAGTTGTTAAGTTAGTTCTCCTTGACACGCAGCCTCCTGTGCTACCCACAATGCCATAACAATAAACACTAACACTGCCAGAGGGAATACCACGTGTCAGGGACTATTCCAATTATCTTTACATGTGTTATTTAATTCTCACAACTACTCTATTGGAATCTCTATTTTACAAATGCATAAACTGAAGCATAGAAATGTTTAATTAGTTGCCCGAGGGCATGCAGCTAATGTAACACGGAGGCAGAATTAAACACAGCAGCTTGGTAAGGGAGCCCAAATTCTTAACGTTCTCTATGGGATTTGTATTTCAAAAGAGTACAGCAGAAAGAGTCACTTCAAAGAATGTCTCTCTAATGGTAGAGTTTAGACACTTGTGCTCCCTGCGTGGGAGGGAGAAAGACCTCCCCTGGAGCCCTTCAAATCACACCACAGATACCACACCTCCTCGCTTTATATTAACAGCTTGCCTTGGAGGAATATGTGCATTTTTGCCTGAGTGAGTTCAGACTTTAATACGGACCATGTTTAATTTATGTTCCTCTATAAAAGTCAACACGAGTTTCTGGCTGTAAATTTGTCATGCCTTACTAATGAACTAAATTGTGTTTTCTGTCAGTGTTCCATTTAAATTGATGTGATCTCATTCATTAGGACATGAGGTATGTATAGCTGTAAGAAATGTACAAGGGTTTCAAAAACTTCTCCCCACTCAAAAAGCCAAGGGGAAAGTGGGCTGAAGAGCTCATAAACATGCGTGGGCAAAGGAATAAAAATTTAAAGATGATTTTATTTCATTTAACTTTTACTATAAAATCATTTCTCAAATATGCCACTTATATCCTGTTACTTCCTCGTTTGCAGACCTTTAATTTTCTGCATTAACTGCACGATCAGTTTAACAGTCCTGCCTTGTATGCAAAACTTACAGAGCTAGCTCAAACCTATCCTTCTAAACAACTCCCATTTAGACATCTTATGTTCATTTACTAATTCACTTGTTCTACATATGTATGCTGGGTGTCCATTATGCTTCAGGCACTGTTCTATGTGCCGAAGAGTGCTAAAATGGTGAATATAACAAAGTCCCAGCCCACATGGTGCTTATATTTTAGTAAAAGAAACAAGTAGGGCTTCCCTGGTGGTGTAGTGGTTGAGAGTCCTCCTGCCGATGCAGGGAACACGGGTTCGTGCCCCGGTATGGGAAGATCCCACATGCCGCGGAGCGGCTGGGCCCATGAGCCATGGCCGCTGAGCCTGCGCGTCCGGAGCCTGTGCTCCGCAACGGGAGAGGCCACAACAGTGAGAGGCCCGCGTACCGCAAAAAAAAAAGAAACAAGTAAATAAGAGAAGTAATTTTAGTGTTTGATATATATCTATAAAGCAGCAATTCTCAAAAATTTTGGTCTCAACTCCACTTTGCATACTTAAAAATTATTATATACCTCAAAGAACCTGTTTTGAGTCTATGTTTAATGATATTTACCACAATAGAAATTAAAATTGAAAAAAGTTTAAATATGTATTAATATATTAAGAATAACCATAAAACCCATTACATATTAATGTAAGTAATATGAGTTTATGAAAATAACTATATTTTCAAAGCAAAAGATTAATGAGAAGAGTAGCACATTTTTCAGATCTCTCTAATGTCTGGTTTAATAGAAGTGACCAGAAATTTCATATCTGCTTCTGCATTCAGTCTGTTGCAGTAACACCTATCATACGGCTTCTAGAAAACTCCACTATACAGTCATGAAAGAACAAAAGTGAAAACAGAAAGCTACATCTTACTACTACAATGAAACTAATTTTGACCTTGTGGGCCCTCCTGAAAGGATCATGGGGGTCTTCAGGGATCCCCAGACCACACTTTGAGAACCACTGGTATAAGGGAAGGAAACAAAGGGCAAGGGGTGGGGTAGCACTTTTAGATAGGAGTCAGGAAATACCACTCTGAGGAAGTGAAAGCCTCGCTGAGGTTTGAAGAATGAGAAGGCCCCCCAAACAACTGTAGACAGAGAAAACAAGAAACACGAAGGACCCAGAGTATGGAAGAGCTCAAAAAATTTGAGAACCTGAAAGGAAGCCACTGCGGTGATAATATGGTGAGCAGGGGAAAGGGTAGTATGAACTGTGGTTGCCAAGCCAGGGAGAGCCAGACTGAGCAGGGCAGAGGTCAGAAGCTAGTGGCCTGTGGTTCTGATCTAGACATCTGTCTTGCAGATGTATTTTGTCTGCACAGTGTTTTTTTTTTTTTTCTTCCACTATTCTTATTGAGCCAAATATTTTTAAAAGGGGATTTCACTTAAAAATCTGGATTGCTGGATGCTCTTAAGCAGACCAGAACACCAGGCAAAAGGAGAGCTACTGCTACATGGGGCAGCTAGAGCTGAGTAGCACCTAATATCGCATTTGAAGGAGCCATAGTCTCCACCACTCCTCACGGCTTCTTCAAAGCTGAAGCCCTCTCCAGTGCTATCCATTCTGGCCTGATTCACTTATTAAACTCATTTTTCTTGTCCCACACATACATTGTATGTGTGAGACCTCTAAGCAGGGACTCATTTTGCAGCATTTGCTTCTTGATTCTAAGTGAAATGGAAAATCTTTGAACTGTGGTATGCAGGGAGAAACACGCTCTCATTTATGTTTTTAAAAGACAACCAGTTATTGTGTGGAAAGTAATTATAGGGGCAAGAGTAGAAGCTCCTCTGAAATATTCACCAGGCTCCACCCCCCTCCACCCACCTCCAGCATCGTGAACTTGGTCTTCACTCCTGCCTTTCCCAACAGTAATGCCCTTCCTCCCACTTACACCTTATCTTACCTTTTCTTCCTCTAAGATCTACCTCAAAGTGGAGATGCAGTGGGAGGTATCCTCAGACTACAATCGCCCCCTGAGGCTATTATGCTATTCCTTGTTTACACAAAGAATTTATAATCCATGGTTTTAGAGCTTTTCACAGTAAGAGTAATTTCATCAATTAGACTCTAAATTCTTTGAGAGCCTGAACTTATCTCTCTACTGCTTCTACTACTTAGAACTGACTGCTCCTACCAACCCCAGCAAGAAAAAAATCACAGCTAGCAATTACAGTTCCTTAGGTGCTTTCCTCATGTTGGCTAGGCTGTCACCATCTCTTGCTTAGTGGTTGATTGATCATGATAGGCAAACATTTGAGAAATGACCAGAATTTTATCTATACTAGGTACAATTGCTTTTACCACAGAGGTATCACCTTGTTCTATGTATTATTTAAAATACTACGGGCAAGTTATTTATCTTCTCTCTCAAGTTTCTTCACCTGTAAAATGAAGTTATAATAAACAGCACTTCCCTCATGGGCTGCTGTGAAGATTAAATGAGATAACAGTGCTCAGTTCTTCTTAACTACCATCAGCAGCATGGCTTTTAGATGCCTATTCTCACGTACAAGAGAAATGTTTGTGCTATTCGTAAATCAGAAAAAAAATTTGTGACATTTTTACAAAGTTCTCCCCACTAAAACGCACTTGAAAGCATACCTCTTTTGTGACGTTAATTTTTTAGTAATAAAAAACGTTTTCAGCATCCTCAGTATATATATTACTTAAAGGAACCTTTCTGGAGAGAAATTTATGACTAATCAATTCACATATTAATAATTTCTCTAATGACCTATTTTTTAGTATCTTTGGAATTTTAGATTTTCTTACATTATGTTTTCAGTACCAAGCCCCATAATCTTTGTAGGTACTACTACACTACACAGGTAAGTTGAGCATTTTAAAGAAGCATACAAGGAGAATACAGAGAAGTAAACTGATTAAGAACAGGGGCTTTGGAACTAGATGGCTTGGTTTGGGCCCTCAATCTATCACTGGTTTTGTGTCATAACTTCTCTGTGCCTCATTTACCACCTATAAATTGGAGCTAATGCTAATATCTAACTTATAGGGTAGTTTTAAAGATTAAATAAGTTTTGGTGGTAATTTACAATGTATGTCCCCAAATATAACAAAGCATTATCAAGTTATTTAGCAAACATAATTTAAATATAATTGATACTGCTTCTTAATCATTAGAAATATTTTTCAAAATTATTTTGATCGTTGAATAGCTCCTTCTGCAATATAAATAAAAGCCACACTGATAATATTTAAATTAGGCCACACTGAAAATTGAAATAAATTTTCAATTTCCTTGTCAATTTGATTTGGCGCGTGAAAAATACCTATTCTCAAGCAGCGTGAAAACACTTGTCAGTAAAATGAAAACGGTACTTGTCTCAGAAAGCTTCCATTTCTTTGCTCTTTCCATCACTGTATTGCTTCCAGCAGTTCCTGGGGAATTGCTTTCAGGGTCACGCCAAACTGGACCCAAGAGATTGCAATAATTACATCCCAGTGGTGTTGACATTCAGCTTTGTCCCACAAGCTGCTGAGGACAGGCAGGGCGCCATCTGTTATGTTAGATGACCACTAGCTAGCTGTGAGTTGTGGAGATTACTTTTCTGACATGCTACAGTTTACTTCTGAGCCAACTTTGTAAAGTCTGAAGCAATTATAGTTATCTTGGAAAAAGATAATGGCAAGATTATGAGCATATATTGATCATATACAGTTACAAAATTTAAGCATAATATCACAGGAAACATATGTAAGTCACTATTAATTACAAATTTTCTCTACAGTGGCTACCATATATTTTTAACAAGTGTGCTAGTTTATTATACATTCCCAGTTATAACATTTATTAGTCACACCCTACTGATTTTTTCTTCAAATTTGAAATGTTTTGCCTCATTCTCCTCCAACTGCTAAGCTCTTTGTAACCTGAGGTTCTTTAACTTTGGCAGAAACACTTTCCTTTATATTAAATGTTTATTTTTAAAATTCCTTTAAAGATTAACGTAAAATGTGATTTTAACTGCCACATACTCTACTACCTAATCTTATCTCAATGTTTTCACGCCATGTGGTGATAATGGCCACTGATATTTCAAACAGTATTTTTACTACATTTCTTTTTAAATATACTTATTAGTTGACAGATGGAACTAAAATAAAAAATACATTCACACTGTTTTCCTCTTTTCTTGAAATTAAATTCCATCTTACACAGTTTTAGTGATTATATAATTTAAATATATTTTCCCATCTAGTCTTTTGTTCTGCATTGATAAGAAAACTGATTTAACAATGTATTTTGTATTTAAAAAGATTTCCCCAAATTAACTCTTTCACGGATTTTGAAATGTAAAGTATAGTTTATGATGTATGAGATTGGATGTAGTGCAGTTGGAAGCAATATGACTCAAAGGAGGTAAAATTTCTCTCAGTAGATCTTACATAATGAATTCCGCTAAGGGTGGAATTATTTCTTTCAACCTAAATCAAACTTTTGATTAGTGTTTTTTGTAATGACAAGTTTAAAATTTATATTCTTCATTTAAATTTAATAACTCTTTATGATTAGAGCCTCTTCCATTAATGTGAATTTTATTTTCACAATGGAATTTATGGTATCTGTTTCAAGTTTTATAGAATAAAAAATAAACATAATTTCACAAGAAGTTACATTGGGACACCAAGGTAATTTAGGAAGTTTTATGTTATAAACTATAAAAGTCAAAGTAATTGATCATATAGGGGTGGTGAAAAAGGAATCAAGAATGGTGCTCACAGGGAAAATATTCTGTATGATACTATAGTGATGGATACATGTCATTGTATATTTATCCAAACCCATGGAACGTATAACACCAAGACTGAAGCCTAATGTAAACTATGAACTTTGAGTGATAATATTGTGTCAATGTAGGTTCATCAAGTGTAATAAATGTATTACTCTGTTGGGGGATGTTGATATTGGGGAAGGCTGTGCATGTGGAAGAATAGGAAGTATATAGGAAATCTCTGTACCTTGCTCTCAATTTTGCTGTGAATCTAAAACTTCTCCAAAAAAATGGTGCTCAGGTTCATAGCTTGGACAGTGGGGTATTTAGGGCTGCCAATCACTAAATACAGGAAAAGGAAGAGAAAGAAGTTGGGCAGTGTTTAGAGTTTTAGAGTTAGACATCTTGAATTTGAGGGTGCCTATGGGATACGGATTTTCACACTTGTGTCTAGGTCATGGTTCTACATAAGAACATTGGATTCACGGGAGACCTCAACTGGAGATACATCTGGGAAAGATCATAGAATGTAGATGGTGATGGAAGTTTTGCCAGGGGTTGAGATTGTCCAGAGTGTGGAATGTCATCCTAGGGACACTGGTATTTATGGGGTGTGTGCAAAAGGAGGAATTTAAAAAGATTACAAATAAGTTGCCTCAGAGGTAGACTTGAAAAAAATGACTTGAAAGAATATTGTCATTGAAGCTAAAGAAAAGAATATTTTCAGGAAGAAAAGTGGTCCATTGCCTCAAATGTTATACATAGATCAAATCAGATAAAGAATGAAAATAATACTAACGTAGCAGTGAAGAGGTAGGTGACTCTTCAGTGAGATAATGGAAAAATCCCATTTGTAGAGGCCTGAAGACTAAAAGGGAGGAGATGATGTGCAAAAAGCAAACACAGAAATGCATGTAAAGAGCTTGGTATTGAAAAGGAGAAAACAGGCAGGCGCTGCTAGATAACGGGACCTAGAAAGCAATTGTTTAATGATGGGGGACATCTGAGCATGTATTAATGGAAATGGTCATTTAAACAAGATTTGTTGGAGATATAAGGAACAATAAGTAACAGAACAAAGTCCCTTCACAGACAAAGGATACAGAATTCCAGAGCACAGGGAATCGAATAGCATTAGAAAGAGTAACACTTGATTCTTTTCAGTCAAGAGGGCAAGAGGCAGAGATATAGAGGCAGGAAGATTGCAGGCACCTGACTGTGTTCTCAAGATGCTGCAGAAGGAAGGGGATGCAAAGGAGCACAGATTCCAAACACATATAACACTTTGTGAAACCCCATTTCAGGCCATGCATTCAACTATTCATGGAATTTCAGGGACCATAAGTTTATGAAATTATTCATGAATATTTATTTATATATATAAATTGGACCTAGAAAAGAATTTTCTATCTATCCATCCAGCCATCCATCTATCTAGTTTTGTGTGCATGTGTGTGTGTGTATGTGTGTGCGTCTGTGCTAAAGCCACACCAGCATGGAGTAAGAATATAAGAATAACAGGAGACAAACCATGAAGAGGTTAGCTGGTATTTAAAATGAATTTGGACACATTACCAAACCTAATTCAAGTGACCTTGAGCCAAGAGGCTTAAAAGCCTTCTCCATCCGGTTTTCATAAAATCCAGTTCTCCTCTTTGAAGGACACTCGTCACGGTACTGCCGTAAAGAGATCTGCATCAACCCCCCTTCAACTCATTTTGACTTTACCCCTCCTATTCTATCTCTCACTCACTCTGCTTCAGTCACACTGGGCTTCTTCTTAGAATATTCCAGGAATGCTCCCTTACCCCTTTGGGTCTTTACTCTGGCTCTTTTCCTCTGTCTGGAATGCTCTTCCCACAGATATTCCCTTGGTTATCCCTCATCTCCTTCAAGTCTTTGCAAATCTCACAGTCTAAAAGAGACCTACCCTGACTACCATTTTAACACTGAAGGCGGCCCTCCTCCATCTCTGCAAAACACCATTAACCTATTCTACTTTTTCTTTTCCATAGTACCTACCACCGTCTAAGATACTAATTTATTTATTTGTCATGTTTTGTGTTTTTTATCTGTCCCCTCCCACAAGAACATAAAGTCCACTACAGAAGGGGTATCTGTTCTGTTCACTTATGTTCTGAGTGTCTGTAAGAATATCCCACACGTAATAGTGCTAAATAATACACACTTGTTAATTAAATGAATGGATTTGAATGATGTCCTGGAGATTTACTATGTTTAAAAATCATGGTGGTTGCTTATCTTAGAAACACGTGTTACATAATTTATAGAAATCTCTCAAAAGATCTGTGCCTTTTAGGATATTGAAATGTTCACTCTGACCTCCATTTAAAATAATCTTATCCAAATGTAGATCATACTACAGCAAGAAATAAATCAGCATGACTTTTAGAGAAGTCCCTTGCACTGTAAATATTCAATAATAATCATTCTTTTGGAATTATAACTGATGAAAAACAACCAAAGTTAATTTGATTGCTAGGATGTGAACTGGTGTTTCTGAAAGAATGATCTTCTATCAAGAATTTTTAAGCCTAATTGTTATTTTTATTGCCTGGGGAAGGACACACACACACACACACACACACACACACAGTCTCAAGTTTATCAATCATTTTACCCAAGAACTCATCAAGACCAACATTATTATTCTTCCAAAGGAAACCCAAGCCTTATTCTATCAATAGTTTCTTAGCTAATCTTGTATCATTTTTATATTCAAAAACAACCTATAAGATGTGGTTTCTGATGAAGTTTTTTTTAACACTAACATAGCAGCACTAGCTTCCAAGAAAATAGATTGATAACTTCCTCTGAGTGCACTCTGAGTTTTACACACTGCTTGCAAGAAATAACGGACAAGTTATGGCATCATTGGAGGAGTTTTGCTTGTGTAATTGATTAGGAAACAGAACACTACAATTGCTACATTCTCCCAGGGATTATCTTTTGTAGAATGGAAAAATCAAACCTCTCCTACATGTGGTGCTTATCTTAGTAATCATGGAAACAATTATCTGCATCTACAATTGGCTTTGCAGCAGCAGCAGCAACTGCAGGAGCAGCAGCAATGAGTTGAAATAAAGTTAGAGAACTGGATTCATATTGTTCTTTGTGGAGATAACCAATGAGTAGGGCTAAAAACCTCTAATTAGCCAGTGCATTACCATAAAGACAGTGTGAGGAGAAAATGTCAAGCCACATAAAATTTGTAGTGACAAAGAAAGCCTGCTGAAAATCATAAAAGCCTGAAAAAGCTTGTCCATAAATGAATACAAATATTGTTTATTGGGGGAAAATAATGAAATAAACTACTCATGTGATTCTGTTGATTTAATATAGTAATAAGTATTTTGGAATGCATTATATTTAAGTAAAACATAAATATAGCTGTAAGGGGAAAAATTATAGCATACAGATACCTTTGGGCACACAGGAAGTGACTCTATTCTTTTAAATGTCCTGATCATTTTTAAAATTTACTGTGATCATATGAAAAAGAACCACAGTAGAAGTTGACGTTAGTCATTATAACTGATCATATAGATTACTACACCTAGTTCCCCAAATGCTATAATTCAATACTGTATGGCTTAGACCACTAAAATGTACCCTCCACCCATTGCAAATAATCTCAATATATGAAATGAGATGTGTTAGTCATGTTTATGAGCACAGTCCTCATTTTCTGGGAAGTATTTTCATGGCCTGAAATGCAATACACCTTCTGGTATTTTTATTTTCTCAGAGGCTAGACTGTAGCAAGAACTTTGAATCACTGTATAGCATTGAGTAAAACCTCAAAATACATTCTGGAATTTTTAGGAAATGCATTTTTTCCTGGTATTTGACACTGTCAACTCTGCCTCATATAATTTACATATTTGCTGAAATGCAATCATATGAAGAAAAGCCATTTAACAGAGCTCCTGACTCATAGTAAGTATTCATCGAATATTTGGTGATTTGTTAAGCACTAATGTCAATGAAACATTTCATCTCCAACCAGCACCCTAGAAGCCAGATTAGTACTGGCTTCTCCCCTTGAGGAGTCACTATTACCTCATGTCTCACTTCAGACAATTTATTTTTCTTGTATGCATGGCTGGGTTCAAGAGTTCTTTCCTTGTTTTAATTGGATATATTCTTTGTACCATTTTTTTAGTACAAGTCCTATAATACAGTAAAGACATCCAATAGAACTCTTTGAGAGTCCTCTGGAAAACTTTTATACACAAATGTTTAATTTGGACAGTTTCCACATTAAAATGGATCTACACATACAAAAATTTTAAAAAGAAAAAGATCCTAAAGAGGAGGCTCCTATCAGTAAGTGAAATTCACCTAAACCCATTTGTGAAAAAGAAGGAATGATGGTAAACACACTTGAAATAGAAGAATGAGGATTCCATGGCCTGACATTCTATGAAACCAGACACTCAGAAATAAGAAGTTCTCTTCCACCAAGTGATGACTTCTTTCATGTTTTACTATTATAATATTTTTTTCTTAAGTATTTGCTAATATGCCACAACCTACCCTTTGTACTTTTTATATTTAGCAATCAATAAAAAATATACAAATTAATGAATGGTAATTTGAACATTTAGCCTCTTTCTAAAATTAAAAGGGGCCTGGAAAAGTAGATTCTACCTAAGTACATCACAGCCTACACAGAATTTAGATTCTGTTCCAAATCTCAGAGGGCAGAAGCACACACCTTAACAGCACCCCTTGTTTGGACTCTGCCTGATCTGGGATAGTTTCAAACTGAATCAGAGGTAACTCACTTGGAATATCAAATAAAAGTAATTCTAATCCAGTGGTATAACCTTCTAAGGGAAAAAGTTGGTTTTACCCTCATTACGTGACCTTTGAGAACAAAACAGCTTACTTCCCCAATTCGGTTCCTGCATCCTCAGACATAAGGTCACCACTCTCTCTTTGGAATGACATTTTGTGTTTTTGTCCTATGACTCATGCATGCTTCTTGCTGCTCCTCCCACCCTGGACACAAATAAAGGCTCACAATTTTCCCTAAGACAAGCTTCACAGGCAGCTTTGCACTGGTTCACTGCTCTGTAGTCCTTCGTAGTATCAAAGCACATCTTTAAATCATGAGGAAAAGATCCACGATGTCAACAAAATTACCTCATACCACCATAACCCATAATTTGCAGGAATCATCACTCATCTTTCATTTTCACTTGGTAGTCATTATTTCCTATGAAAGAAATGTTTCTAGAGTCCACACTAGGTGTGAGGCACTATATACCCTAATCTCTAGGGTTAAAGTCAGTGTCACGGCTACTTTGTGAACAAAAATGTCATTTCAGTAAACATTTGCTATGTTAACTTAGCAGTCTTCATTTGAATTTTATTAGTTTTAAATTTAAATTCATGGGTAAGCTTATTTTCCTTTTATAGTCAAAAAAGTTGTAAGCAAAAGAAATGTATCCCTAATTTTATATATTGGCATATATAAGTAAAATTTCATATATTCAATAAACTTGTTCCTTTTAAAAGGTGTGAAATATTTTAGATATAAGGATCCATTTGAATTTCTACATTTTATAGGTAAGAAAATTGAGAGTGGCCCAAGATCATAAGGCTGTTAGTGAAAGAATCAAGGTAAAGTTCTTTTGATTTCACTATAGATGACTTTTAACTACATAACTAGCCTCTATTTAATTGCTACAAAAATTCGAGGCCCCATGAACTAACTTTTCAAACATGAGAGACACTGAAGACTCTCTGATTTTAAAAAAATACAACTATGCTACAATATGGTAAAGAAATGAATAAAACCTGTGTTTTTACAGACTTTTATGGGCAATTCCAAAGTGAAGATGAGCAGCAAATATTTTCCAGCAGTCTAAACAGAAAGGCCAGGCAGAGAAAAACTCCAGCCTTGGAGGGAAAGTGTTGATGGGAGAAAGTAAGCAGTACATTCTCATACAAATGGTGGCATTGTTTTTCATGGAAGCTGGTGCAAGGTAACCAAGATGTAAACTCTAGCCACATGTTCAGCAGAAATATTGAAATAACTGTGTTTCTTTGTACAAGAATTTCTTTATGTGTTTATTACTGCTTTGATGTACACTATAAATTTCTGCTTAAAGGTCACAAGATTGTGTTGAAACATCACAATCCAGGTTGCAATAATACGTTGACTGTACACAAAAACTGTGTAACGAACTAGAGAATAATAAACATTAAGGCCAATGTATGCATTTAAAAACACAGCTTTAGTGCCTTTAAAAAAAGCCTTCTAAGGAAATCTTTGGTTCCCATGAGGTAGTATAAGTAAAATATTTTACTGTTGAGTTGAAGTCATTTTTTTTAATGAAATCATTTCAGTTGCAAGCTTTCATAAGATTACAGTATCGTGATAACATTTTTCTTTAGAATGAGACAAAGAAGATGATTCTTATGATTAACCTGTTTAACGTTTTACAGCTCGGGATTTTCCCCTATATATTGCTTCTGAAGCAGACTATTACCTGATCTCTTAAGTATAAATAGAATTTCTTTTTATGTTTTCAGATATTTGGAACACAGCTTTTTTCCCTATTTGATCCCTAGATCAATTGTGTAAAGAATAATTTTTGCCTTCTTAATTCATATAAAATTACAATAGTTTAAAGTAAAAAATTAACAGCTCTTTGATAATGAGTTTTAAATACATGAGTCAATTCAAAGCGATTGTTACATCTATGTAAATTTGTTATGTTTAAAATCTGTTTTCAATACTATATTCCAACACAGGTACCTATGAACTCTGGCCCACACTCCTGCCTGCCCCTCTCCTGCCAAAAAAATTCTTCACCTATATATTTGCATGCCTTGCTGCCCCAGTGATTCTGCCTATGCAGTCCTTTAATTTAACTGTCTTGTCATTGCCTAGTGAGCCATTAGTTTATACAAACCTGCTGCGCTAAGCATCTATTACAACAAACCTGCTGGTGACATACTGGTTTTTTTCCCCTTTGAGACTTTAGAGCAGCTGTGTTTTTTGTAAGATTCCACTGAGTCCAGAGCATACTCACATTATCCATTCAAACTAATTCAAATTGAGGGACAGTTAATGAATGTCCTGTTGAAGATGCTATCTAACAGTAAATACCAATGAGCAAATTAATTAATTATAGCTTCGCACACATCTATTTTCTTTTTTTTTTTTTTTTTTTTTACTTTTGTGAGTTTATTTTATTTCTAACATCTGGTAAAGTGTTTCTAAGTTGGCATTTGTGCAATAAATTTACACTGTATATGCAGTATGTATTGATATGTCCATGTATTTAAGAAAAATGGCTCAGCTGACTGTGTACTTACAGTTAGAAATTAAATTTCTTAAGGATTACTTGCATTCTCAGGATTTCCCTTAGCAAATATTGCTTGGTGGGCAGAATTCTAGGAGTTAGTTAAATGAGTTAAATGTACTATCTTAAAATTTATTAAACCAGCCTTGTGCTAAAAAATCACCAGAAATCAGTCTAGTCCTTAATGCTGAAAATATAGTTGAATTTATATAAGTATTTAAAAATCTCAGTAAGTCAATAGTTCCTTATAACAAGACCAATAAGAAAGGAATTAGGATATTTCTAAGTAACAAATACTGATGGATTTTTCTCTCTTTCCAACATTGACCACTAAGATCTTTAAATGTGTACGTGTATGTGTAAAATCAATAACAGGTTATGTTAATTAAACTATGGCATGCATTGTCATTCGCTCAGTGCTTAGTTTATACTCAGAGTTACTAGATAGTTAAATTAAAATATCGCATGAAAAGATTTCTATTTTAATGTAGCTATGTAATTTGATAGAGCAGATCCAATTTAAAGCATGATACATCAAGTACATTTACATTTTCTCACCTGAAATATTTATTTAAATAGTTATTTAAATGTATTTAAATATGTAAAGTATTTATTTAAAACAAAGTTTTAAACGGACAGAGATATTAAATATCTAAACAGTTGAGCTTACCACTTTTTAGTTAGTATCCAAAATATTTATTTCAATCTGGTATAACAGAAATAGACAGGTTGAAGAATAAATGTTAATAAATAGAAAAGAGTGACCCACTGAAATTTTATAACTGAGTTTCTGAATGCCTCTCACTAAGGTTCTATCTCCAGGAAATATACTGAATTTAGAAAAAGTAGAAAGATTAAATCAATGGTTCAACTCCATAAACCAAGATTAAATGGATGAATAGAATCACCAAATCAAAGCATTGGTAGTATGTCTAACAAATTACAGTACTGAAAAATACAGTAGCCTCGAAGCAAAGGTTAAAGACAATCACCTTCAGTCTGTCAAACTAGTTACTGAGATGCTGGTTACAGGTTTCACATTTCTTAGAGTTAATTATATAATAACACAGATTTGAAAGCACTGCCTACCCTGAGTATAAAGAGTAACTGAGATTGGATAACTACTTGCAATTGCATACCACGGAAAATAATCTGAAGACTCCAAATACATTCATCTCTCTAAAGAAATATTAAAATATTTAACATAGTCTATTATAGAAGCTCTATAAATATTGATGTTATGTTACCTTAGATATCCAAAGACTATAATTTTAATTTTAGTTTATCAATTGTAAACCATCTATATAAAGAATGTAGTTTGGAAGACAGAAATATAGACTAATACTATTTCTCCAAAGAAGTTTTAAAGATTAATGAATTTATAATTATAAAATAAACACAACATTTTAGAAAGATGTGTACTGGCATTTTTTCCCCTTAAACCACTTAAAGTCAGAGATGATTCCTGAGATGGCCTCTAGGAAACTTAAAGTGAAAGAAGTTTGTAATTATATGAGATACTGACATGAACACTAAGTTTACAACACTAATGTAGTGAAGAGGCATCTGAAAGGAAGGAGGTATACAGTGAATATCTATTTACATTGTTTTTAACAAAGAATGAAGAAGGTCTGGTACCATTCTTAGGTGTCTGAATTTTTGTCTACGCCACTACTTCTGTTCCATGTCCCAAAAGTATAAGGATCCTTGAACTGATTTTGATTATGCTTAGACATAATAAACATTTTAAATATTTATAATCACAATTATTAAAGAAAGTTATTAAATCTAATTAAGGAGATAAATTATGCTGTATTTTGTCTCATAATTTAGTGCAAAAGCATATTTTGATTTGATCTTAAACTTGAAATATGTTTTGAATTTTATATTACAAAAATAAATGTTTTTTTTCATTTAATCTCTCAATAGCCCTGTTTGAGAAAGGGTAGCTATTACTATTTTAATTTTGATATGAGAAAAGGAAAGATTGTGAAGTTTAAAGGAATAAGACATAGTAAAATTAAAACTAGAATCTAGGTCTCATCCTAATCCTGTATACTTTATGTTATATATAAACATCTTTTTATGTTATAAATAAATCTGCAAATAATTATTATTCATGATTTCCTTTTAGTACAGAACGTGTCATTTTCCTCTTTCTTATATTACCACACATCCCTGTAATAGACTTAAGACACCTGTTATATTGGTTCAAAATAATAATTTAGTTTAACCTGCAAAATATATTCTTCTTAAAGAAGTATGGTTACAAATTCATTATGCATTATTAGTTAAAATATATATTATTTTAGATAACATGAATACAAATCAAAGTAATTGTATACATTTCCAAATACAGCACAGTGTTTTAAAGGCTGAGCTATAGTTATCTTAAGCATAAATATGACGATAGAAATGAGGACACATCATATATTGTAAAAAAAAAAAAAAGGATTTATTTGTAGCACCCTCCTAAATAATACCCAACAATATAAATATTTTTTCCATTTATGACAATTTTTAATAACACAATCACAAATAACTAATTCAGTGAAGTCAGCTGTACGGAGTTGACAGTGGGTGAACAATCATTCAAGTTATACCTCTGGCAACTTTAAGCAAAATTAGAAGCCATATTATTCATTTTTTAAATGTTTCCTTATATGTAGTCTATTGTCCTCATAATTGCAAAAAGTAATTAAAATATGCAGAAGAGAATCAGATTAGATGTGTGTTAGAGGAAACCATTTGCTTTTAGAAGTTTGACGTATTGAAGGCACTTACTTATGGCTAAAAAGTCTGTTGTCTTTGACGATCTGGGCACTTGTCCAATTTAATCTATCACATTTTCAATACATAAATTTTTAATGCTTGTTGCTGTTACTTTCGGATAAAATTTTACCATGGCTCAAGCAAGGGCAAGCAAAAACAAAAGCTTATTTTTATTTCTGATCTCCTCAGTTGTTGAAAATGGGCAAATGCTTCCTGAAGGAAGCTGAGGACCTTCCAAGGTTCCAAAAGTATCCCTCCCTTTACTTGCATCACCCTTTCAACATAGACCATAAAGCTCAATAAAAATTAATAACAAGTTTAAGAGTGTATAAAGAAAAATGAAAGTAAGTTCAGAAAGCTTAAAATCTTGAAAGGGCACTTGGTAAAATAAACTTTGGAAACCACTTCTAAACAACCAAATCTAAAGGCTCAAAAATGACCAAAGTTGTTTTTCACTTGAGGTTTGGCTGAGTTATTTTATTATATATACTTTCTACTTTTTAAATCTGTTGCTTTCAAGGCTGAAATATACATGGTCAGTAGTGACTGAACTTTCCTCAACTAGTTTGGCACATAATGAACTACACAGTTCATGGAGTTCCAAAAACACCAAAGAAGAACCAAGAGCTCAGTGTCAGAGAAATATCTCTATAGAGAAAGTTTAGATTCTGACAAGATTTTAGACAAATACTATCATAGGCCATATGATATTACTACCATATTATCACTTTCTCCAAAACCCAAAACAACAGTCAAATGTCTTGTGCATCAAATGTATGCATTATATAGGTATAATGCTATTATTTTATGATCACTGTAGTATTGGATTTCAGTGGGTTTCTTTGGGAGGCATATGCACAAGCAATCTGTATATTACCAAGGCGCCCTGCAAGACTTACAAGACTTAATGAATCTTGCTTCAGACCCCACATTTCTGGGCTTGATACAAATAAGAGTCTCCCAGGGAGCTCAGCTCGGTGCTCTGTGAAGACCTAGATGGGTGGGATGCGGGGGTAGGGAGGTCTAAGAGGGAGGGGATATATGTATACATATAGCTGATTCACTTCACCGTACAGCAGAAACTAACACAACATTGTAAAGCAATTATACTCCAATTAAAAAAAAAAGTTTCCCAGGAATTCCACGTCTCTCTTGTGTTTTATCTCTGCTTTGCCTCTTGGTTCAGAAAAGTCAGCACATTTCTGCACCATGTGAGATACGGCTTGGAAATTTCCACTTTTTGCTGGTTTTCACTGAAATTTTGGACACATTCAGCATTTTGTGATACTTAGCAAATTTACAAATAGTCTATGAGTGAGATAGGAGGGGTCTCAGTCACTGAAAACCCTCTGCCATATTTCCTGTGCACCCCTTCTTGAGTCCAAACTCCTGATGGGTGTCCCTCTTCACCATGCACAACCTGTTGCAGAGTGAGTCTCCCCCGCTTTTCTGCCTCCCCTTGATACCTCTACTGTTTCTGTAGTAGTAATAGCCTATTGGACCAGCTTATCTTCTCCAGCCTTGCTTATAAATGGACGTCATCCATTGCATTACACACATACAAAATCTTCAAATAATTTGGGATACATAGAGAGGAATGGAAATGAGGCAAAGAGAACAAAAAAGCAAAGCAAAACAAGACGGCATAAATATGTTCCTTTTTCACGCTTTTTCCCTTGTTTTAAATAAAATACATAAGCGAGATGAATTGATAAAACTATTTATATTCAAAGAAGAAAATATCAAATTTCCTTAAAGAACAAACAAAAATATGCAAACTATTTTCTTGAGTCCTGGGAAAAAATGTCCTATCTTTTCTGCTGAATATAATGGTCAAAATCAAACTAGAAATTACAAATCTACAAGGACTAGTAATTTCACCCTCTTATCTAAAAAACGTTCTCCAGATAATTGAACTATTATACTTTCCCTAAATGAAGATTCTTTTTCCCATGCTAACTAGAAAATGGTATTACTATAACATTTATTCTTGAATGTAAAAAGCATTAGAAATTCTGGAATTCAGGCAAGAATGATCAACTAGGAAAATTTATTTATTTTTTCCTCCCGTCCTTCTAAAAGTAACTACTATATGCTTAGGATAATAACCTTACCAAAAGTCTGAAGTAGTCAGTGCTTTTAAAAACCATATATTCCTCTCATTTATTTTTCTATTGGTTATAGGCTGTTTCATTTAGAAATACAGCTTTGCAACCACTCAGCATAATGATACTACCTTAGGATCACATATAAAATCATTGGCTTGTGTAGGTAATATCTTTACAGGAGACAATAAACTATTGCTGTACAAATTGACTAAGGTCACTTTGACATTTAATTTATCTTGCAGTTCTCTGTAATCTTTCATAGTTAAAAGCTGAATACATAGCAATGTTTTTATAGGAGACAGTACAGATTATTGAAGTGTATTTATAGAGATCATTCTTCACTTTAACAGTTAATGTGAGTCTTTTCTTCTTCTTATTATAATACCAAGGTAATTTATATTCTGCAGTTATATATATTCTTTCCTTGGGGGTATATGCACAATATTTCAAAGATAGTCATGATATTTTCTTCTTTTCAGATGATTCTCTACTTCTTATTATAGACCTAACTGTGATTAAGTTCAGTGTGTACATTGTATAAAAAGGAGACAGAAGTAGGTCCTAGACATTGTAGGAAAATGATACACTAAAAAACTTTGAAACCGAAGGGAAAAAAAGAGCAAGATAGTGTCCTACACCTAATAGACACTATAGAGACACCAATATTTTTTGAGTTGAGAAGTATAAGCCACTAAATCATTTTCACAAATATAGGCTATTGAAAATTATGTTATCTAACATGAATTTTTTTTAAAAAGGCGTTTCTAATGATTCAGGTGTAAGTACTTTGCTCTCTGTCTGCTCAGGTTCCTAACAAAACTCCCACTCTGAATAACTAACTCCACTGTTAAAGTTTGGAATATGTGGCTATATTATGATCTTTTTTCCTCCATTATTATTGCTGTAACAAGAAAAGATTAAATTTCTTGTGATTTTATTCTGAAGGAATATTTCAACATTGACTATTGATTATTTTCCCATTCTTCAGAAAAGGATGGAAGCTAGGAATGGTGCTGCACTGGATGGCCTGAAGTTGTACTTCAACCTTATGAAACCTTTTGTCCCTAAACTCTTTCATCAGATAATTAATGAGGAAGAGGCAAAAAATGTGATACCCAGACTTTTTACTTATTTTTAAATCATAATAATCCCCTTTCACTAGTTTATTATTATTGGTTTCCTTTTCTAGCCCTCTGTTTCTCCTACTGTTGTTCCTTGAATGCCACCCAACTGCCTTGCCATGGCAACTTGCCTCACTATTTGGACCACGTGTTAGACAGATTAGTTTCTCCAATTCCATTTCATCCTAATCCCTATAGTCAACATTGTTCAAATCCATCACATGGTAAAGACTTGATCTTAGACTCAAACAGATCAAGTTGAGAAATCGATTTCTACACCATTGCTCTATCAGATGCACTTTCTACCATCTTTCTTGCTTGTATATATATATATATATTTTTTTTTTAAGAAGATGTTGGAGATAGGAGTTTATTAATTAATTAATTTATTTTTGCTGTGTTGGGTCTTCGTTTCTGTGCGAGGGCTTTCTCTAGTTGTGGCAAGTGGGGGCCACTCTTCATCGCAGTGCACAGGCCTCTCACTGTCGTGGCCTCTCTTATTGCGGAGCACAGGCTCCAGACGCGCAGGCTCGGTAGTTGTGGCTCACGGGCCCAGTTGCTCCGCGGCATGTGGGATCCTCCCAGACCAGGGCTCGAACCCGTGTCCCCTGCATTGGCAGGCAGATTCTCAACCACTGCACCACCAGGGAAGCCCTCTTGCTTGTATATTTTTAAACTGTATTCTTTCTTCAGGTAAAGCTCAGATTGTACCACTCCTCTTTCATTTTTTCCTTATCTCTTTAGCCTTCAACACTAATCATTAACAGTGTCATCTATTGTATAGTTATTATTCTCTTCATCTCCTTAATGGGATTGTAAATTCCTGGAAAGCAAGAAATCTATCATTTACTGATATTCCACTCAATAGAGGAGATAATGCCTTAAATGTGGTAGGTTCTCAATCAGAATATTTTAAATTAGAAAATATCTTGAAAGGCTGAGGGAGGTGTCAGATTTATGTGTACAATTGTGAACTGTGTTAGCTGTTGTCCTGTATTGATGTAGACTCTAGCTCTGAGATTACATGAATAATTCAGGGAATTATATTAAGGATATTTCCGAAGTATATCAAATAATTCCTGAAAACTAAACAAAGACCACCGTATCAAAAAATTAACTTAAGTTGCCCCTTAGCCATTATGAAACAGCCAAGCACTTTTAAAACGTAAACAAACCCTTAAAAGTTACAAGAAATTTAATGCTGTACCATGACTGAAAGGTAACTGAAGACATTTCTCTACTTTGAATATTATTGCTATGACTCGAGTTTTAACCTTTGTCACACATGAATGCTGAGAAAACTAATCCTACCTCCCAAAGATAACCCACTTTTGCCATTGTTATGAAATAAATACCCAATTTATAGTACAACAACGAGATAATTCTTCCCTTGGTAGACAGTACAAATACTTCAGACTAGTTTCTGAATATTGTGAATTACAATTTTAATTATGGCAGTTGAATAAGAGAGTGTATTAGAATATACTATTTTTTTCTTATTTAATGTGGTGGCCTCTATTGGTAAAGAATATTAAAAAAAACGCAGTGAATTTGATTTGGATATACGTAAGTTAAACTCCTTGTGCCTCCTTGATAAAGTGGAATATAAGCTGTATTTCATGTGTTATTCAGTTATTTCGCTTTATCATTGCAGTAGGATGTTTGTTAGAATTAAACTTACATGATTTGTTTTTTCAGATTCTTTTTCCCACAATGATTATGGGAATTTTTCAGAAATGTAGAGGTCATGGATACATGTTTCTACCAACAGATGCTATTTTTTTAAACAAAATTCATATATTTCCCTAAAGAGCATGTTTCCAAAGTAGACAGATTTGGACCTTCTCTGATACTGGCTAATTAGCACTTAATGGGTTTTTGGAGGCAGATAACTATAAATGCTTTCATTTCTTCTTTTTTCAGATCTAGCTGCAAATAGGTGTTTTTCAAAAAATCAAATAATTTTCATTTGTTTGTAGTCCAAAAACTCTCCCAATTTATTGGTGCCAGTTTACCTTTCACAGTTATGTATTAAAGCCTGATTGGCTCCACTCTATCCTCTCCCTTATCATCCTTCACACTACATTTCCAATTTCTCCATATACCCCTTTAGCAGATAAGTAGAGAAGACAGTTATGATGATGTGGGAATGCTATGTACAAGTAACAAGTATACCCAGGTTCTAGTTATTCTGCCTAGTAGCCAAGAAAATTAATCTCTTTGGGCCTCAGCTGTAATATAAAAGGGCCAGATTAAGTGATATCTAATTCTTCTTTCAGCAACAGAATTCTGATTCTAAATACAGTAAAGTGAGGCATATTCTTTCTGGCCACTACGATGCCACTTAGCATTTTTACTACGATTAAACTGTTAGAAATAAGTCTGTAACATAAGATATGTCTTCATGACTAATGGCACCCAACCCAAGCACTATGATCTTATTTCTTCCTTACTGGTTTATCCAAACACACACACACACACACACACACACACACTCCATAAATCCTCATTCTCTTTGAAAGTGCCATTTATTTTAGTTAAAACCTTTCTTAAACTAGTCTTTACTAATGGTGCTTAATCTCCATGTGGCTTAAAGTAACAAACCAAGGAGTCTGTGTATAGTGAGCATGTGGTCACGAACAAGAGGAAATCTGAATTTAAAGGGCAGAAAGCAGTGGAAAATGGAAGCCAGCAGACTAACTCTGTTTTTCCAGCTGTTTCACTAGTAAAAAAATTCTAATAAAACAGATAGTATTTCTTTATAGCCTCATTAGTTTTCCCTAAGTAAACTGACAATGCAGGGCAGTGTTCCCTACATCCAATGTTCAGGCACAGCAATCTTTTAATTTAAAAAATGTATTTCTTGACCATGCTCAACAAAGTGGCAAACTTTCATAAAGGTGTTAAATACAAATCTGCAGAAATTCTAATCACTGATAAATAAAACAAATCCAAATTCCTAATATGCACATCAAACTACACATTAGCACAGAATGGTTAGAAAATTGCAGAGATTAAGTTTAAACATGAAAGGGTTTCAGTAATACATGCAATCTATTAATTATCTAAGTCTAGAAAAATGAGGGACACTAAAAAACACAGAGGAGAATGCCTACAAAAATCTCCTGTTAAACATCCAAACAGTTACCTCATTTTCTAAAATATCTCTGTGATCTGGAAAAATGAAGGGATGATTTAATTTAGGCTATCTAAGGCAAAGTTTATCCTACAAAAATCAATTATTTCAATTGCTCTCATTTTAAAAATTTTCTTACACAATTCACCCTTACATTGACTGATCTTTAGGCCTATGATGTTGGTATATAAATAAAGTTTGTAGGCACTTCTTAATTAATGCTTTTCATAATATTTTCTAAAATGTTATGAAATAAAAAGAGAAAATACAGAGAATACAGTAATATGAATGTAAGATTTGTGTTTAGATTTTCCATGTTGATTCTACTCAATATTCCCACACTATTTTTAGCGTAATCACAATACTATAATTCACTTTACAATATGATTTTTATTACAGCTTTTTTTTTTTGGCCGTGCCACATGGCTTATGGGATTTTAGTTCCCCAACCAGGGATTGAACCCGGGCCCTCGGCAGTGAGAGCGTGGAGTCCTAACCACTAGACCGCCAGGGAATTCCCAAAATATGATATTTAAAATGCTTTAATTTTTAATTTGCTTAAATAGTAGATTTTTGTCTTTAAAATAGCCCTACAACTACAAACATTGGATTCATTTATTAATTTATAATAACAATGCATTTGCAGAGAACTTGAAAATGCTCCCAACTTCAATAAAATCAGGATCTTAACGTGATTATTCTGGGTACCTATAGGTATCATCATTTTCATTAAATCAAGGTAACAGTAAAAATTCTTGTCATTGCCCTTTAGTTACTCCAATTATGGGAGTTCTTCATTTCACTATCTCCAGATGCTGTCATTTAACTAGGCTTCAATCATACCTACTGTCAAGAACGGGTATATCTGAGTTCACCTTTTGTAAAAGGATCTATGTAGAAAAAAAAAAAAAATAGAAAGGGAAAGCAGCAAAGTTATCTTAGCAGCCACCTGGACCAGCCCAACAGTGAACTGGACCTCAACTGGAGTACACTAGTAACTCTAATAGTTGAATGGATCTCTTATGACCCTCAATCAACCCTAGTGGTTGTTCCTTTAGAAGTGGCCATCACTTCCGTGTTGTATACTCTAGTCTTGCCATCCTGCAAGACTTGCCATCACACAGCTAGCCTACATCTTGGCTTCTTTTCCTTTTGTGCCAACTTTTATTTTGTATTCATCTTCTTCCTGAATTAACCTCTCAGTAAAAGAGATCTGATAAGACTGTGTGTGGCAGGGTGGCAAGGCTCGGTGAGTACCACCTTTGGAGGCAGATAAGGCTGAGAGAGGCACAGAGTCACACAGACCCCTTAGGGCAGCATGGGGCTATGCAACCATCCAGCAGCTTGCATGGCCCAACTAATCCACCAGCCTACATTCTCTGAAAGTTAGTAATTCTATTCTCTTCTTCTCCCTCTAACTTCCCTTTTAGTAGTTATGAGAAAAATAAAGATCTGAAATAAACTAGGGCTAGATAAAATTATTCATTTTTGTTTCCTGGGTTGTGGAGCAGTGTATGGGGTTGTAGGGCATTGAATGGAGATACTAAATTTAGGAATTTCCACCAAAACATAAAACAACAAAACAATCCATTAAAAATCAACATTCTTTTTTTTAGTTCCTTGAGGAATAAGCAGATATCCAGAGGGAAGTAATGTCTTCTTTTGGGGATTGGAGACTATAGAAGATGTTTAGTGGTAAAATGATTGCTTAGGTAAGCTTTAAACCACAGTCTTCAGACTTGCTTACATGCCTAGGTCAATTCTGGCCTCCCTTCATGAACACCAGAGAAGAAAACTGAAGGAAAAATGAGAGGAGGTGTGGATGGCAGAACACACAGATAGAAAAGAGCGCTCGGCGGTGAAGAAGACGGAGAAATGAAAATCAGGATAATCAAAGAGCAGAAAGATAACTAGCTGAAGGAAAATACTGAAAAACAGTGTGAAGCTATTAACTGATTGCAAGATTTGCTACTGAGGAAAAAGAGTTGAATGAAAATTCAAGCTAAGAAGGTTGTTGCATTTACAGTTTAAAGATTAAAGCTACTGTGCTATTTTAACTATAAACTTTTAAGACTTTTTTTAGTTTGTTATGCAGTACCTTTATTCATTGACAGTATAGTCAGATAGTGCAGAAATTATGTTGGAATGAATACATAATGAAACTTTCTAAATTCTTCATGAACTTGGAAATTGTATTTTTTTTTGTTTGTAGTTACAGCTTAATATGACTTGCTAAAACTCCTGCCAGCTGCCATAAAGAATAACAAGAGAGTATTTAGATGCAGTTTATGTTGACCATTTCCAGAAGATGTACTTTTTCTATATAATTTCCCAGATTAAAAAATGAAAAATATATAAACCCAAATACTAAATGTGAAATAATTCTTATTAAAGATGAGTAACATTGAGCTCCATGTATAAGAATAGAAGCAAAGATAAAGATGTGTCATAATAATTAATAATAAAACAAGAATTATTGTACTCATTAGGATACATATGCTCTAGGCAGTGTTTTCTGTCTGTCAATATTTAGCAAAATATGGGTAGAACCAAATCACACCAATCTTGCAGCTCACAGGACTTGGGAATCAGACTTCTGTAATAACTTGGTATTGAGTATCAGGAAACTTATGTAGGATATTTCTTTCCTTAAATAAATCTGCATGAAGCTAGGATAGCTGACACTAGATTTTCATTGAAATGACTAAGTAAAAAGTTTTGTCAATAACTTGGCAAATAAGAGAATAATAGCCCATATTTTCACATCATTAACCACAGCCTACCCATAACTTCTCTGAGATCAAAAAACTAGAACTGCTGATCAGAGAGTGGCTTGATAAATTCTTTCCCAAAGTCTGTCAACATAGCCTAGACTATTTTATAGGTGATTTATGCCTTCATGCAAACCTCAACACATGTACATATGCATATATATTTATGAATATATTTATGAAAAAGAAATGCTGTTGTTGATTCCCTTTGAAAGAAACTATTAGATTAGTGGGTTTCTATTATTTAAGGATTCTTACATGCCCTATATTCTCAACTTCTTTTTTTCATAACAAATTAATATTTTCATAAGCAGAGACAAAAGTTAATGTACTGTATTATCTTCAGTGTGGGTATCATGAAAATGATATACGTATTTTTAGGAAGATATGATATGTCTTATTTTAGGATTTTTTTTTTTTTTTTGCAGTACGCGGGCCTCTCACTGTTGTGGCCTCTCCCGTTGCGGAGCACAGGCTCCGGACCCGCAGGCTCAGCGGCCATGGCTCACGGGCCCAGCCGCTCCGCGGCATGTGGGATCTTCCCGGACCGGGGCACGAACCCGTGTCCCCTGCATCGGCAGGCGGACTCTCAACCACTGCGCCACCAGGGAAGCCCTTGTTTTATGATTTTATTTCCTTTTTTCTCTAACTGTATGTTCCTTGAAAGAAAGAATTCTATTTTTTTTTTATGCCCCAATGCCACCAAGGAGACAGGATCCTTACAAGATCTATTGTTTTATCTAGAAATTATTTTTTATCCATCATCGTGTCCCACTCTAGACCCAAGAGTAGAAAGTCCATGTTGGTAAGGTTCAGACAGGCAACATGAGTGAATAAAGGTAACCAGACTAGAAGGGACAGTCCTACTCAGCCCCTATCAGTGCTTTGTAGATCCTCTTGACTTTTCAAGAAAAAAGAGAAATATACATTATAAACTAAAATCTCCTGATTCTTAAATGCTAGCATCTTACTCATTGTTAAATATTATGTGAGCCAAGAATATCCTTTTCCAGGCCAGTGTCCCACAAGTTTTCCACATCTAGAATAATGTTTCTTAATATAACTAGACAATACATTTCTTAAAGTGATGGAATATATCCTAGTCATCTTTTAATTCTCTCACTTTATACAAAATAATTATAATAATATTTAGCATTTAGTATACTTTTACTGTTGTCATGTCTTGCTAAGTGTTTTATATATGTTACCTTGTTTAATATTCACAATGACATTATCAGGTGGGAACTAATTTATCCTTATTTTATAGCCTAGTAAACAAAGTTTAAAGAAGTTGATGGAACTGCCATGAGTTGCATGTCTCATAAGCGTTAGAGCAATGTTTCAAACCCAGGCAATTTGCTTCTGGGCCTGACCTAGGCTTGAGCATTTGCCTTAGCTAGTAGAGGTGGTGCAAAACAAAATAATTTCCATTTTGGTTTAAACAAGGCAAAGATAACAGGAGGGCCCATTCACTACTGTCCTATAAATTGCTCATTAAATATAAGTAAAGTCCCTCTATATAACAAATGAATTTATAAAATATAGTTCTTTCATGACTAGTTTATTGCACTATACTGTAAATACTCCATCACCTTTCCCCTCTTTATTACTGAGATAACACAGAGACAAGAATGAAGTATGGAAAATGTGTAATATGTGTTTTAGTGTCCCCTAGAACAGAAGATGTTGGATACATTGCTTGAGTGGCTCAAAAATAAATTGGGAAATATTGTACTATCACAACTCATTTTGTAACATTGCACTGAACAGTTCTGGAGTAACTGGGTGGGGGAAATGAGTCATAGTTTTGTTTGCTGAAGAAGGTGGTAGAAAGAATTACCACACTTCATTTTGGTGGATGAACTCCAGAAATGAATTAAGAACCTCAGTGTTACAAGATAGTCAAGCAAATTTTCCGATTGTCAAGTTAGAATTAAACGATAATTTGGGTTTTAACAACAATATTCCAAAACAAATAAATGGTAAGTGAAATACTCCAGGAAAAATAAAAACTACCTTTGACTACATGACTCCACAATTTACTAATGTGGTTATTTTAATATTTTACAGAAGTAATTTACACTCAGCAAAGCGATTTTTTTTTATACCCTTCAGAGAAGTACAGTTGTGTAACTTGCATTTTGACACACATGGAGTTGTATTCTTACAGTCTACTAAGCCAGATATTGGTATTTTACTCCTGGAAATATTTTAAGCATTTACCTCTTACTTGTGAGTTCGTCATTTACTTTGCCAGACCAAGTCCTAAATAATAGGAGCACACTAAACCTAATTCTTTCAAAGGCAAGATACATATCTTTCCATTAAAGATCAATCAATAAAGTTATAGGTGGAAGCATGGAAAGAATGATATCTTAGCTTGATGTGACTAGAATCCTAAAAACCCACACTGTCCTAGAATATCATTTGCTGTATCATTTAATAAGATAGCTGCCTATTTGTTTTCTTTCCTAAACTGTATCCAATAAGCAAAACATTTTTCTGAACTTGCCCATTTGAGGTATATTGGGCATTTCAAGGTGTTAAACTTGTATCTTCCACAAAAAGAGAGTTTTTTCCCTATTTCTCCTTTAATGAAAGACATCATTTTGGTAAACAAACATATACTATAAAGCTCCTGACAATAGCCAAGAAAACTTTTTAATTCATGTCGTTTTAATAAGAACAGGTAAACATGACATGTCCTTCACAGTGAATACTGACATTTTCAAAGGCCCAAAGTTCTCAATTTGTGTTCTGTTTATTATTGACCTGCCCATAATATTGCTTAGTTTATTTCTACCTAGTAATCCCTACACATAGTTTTTTTTTCTCCAGAAAGTCGTCAACTGTGAGTATGCAGATATTTATCATAAACTAATGAAAGGTTTCCATGGCTTTCCTGCCTTCATGGCAATAGTAGGATCACAGTACAAAGGACAGAGATCTAAACCAAGATAATTTTCCAAGAGGAAGGTTAAAAGCATATTAAGAAAGGCCTCTTTGAATTATTGGCAACTTATGATCCTGGAACACAGAGCTGGACAGGGTTTGATTCTCTATTTTTGTGTTTTTGGACCTACTTCTGCTCTCTTCCAGTTCTCTAAAACTGCTAATGCAGACATCATTCATTCATTCTTTTACTTTCAAAAATTTATTAAGCATCTACTATGTATCATACATCATTAAAGAGACTGGAAAAAGAATGGTATACAAAAATGGATCAGAATCTGTTCCCATTGCCATAGGTGAAATATTTTTTTCTGAGTGAGAAGAAAGCTTCCCTATCTTCCACTCCCAGTCTCCCTACCACTACCACTATAGACTGCCTCTTTGTCTTAGAGAGTCTGCTATCCCACATTTAGACACAAAAACATACAAATGAAATTGTCTGTGAGCGAGTACATACTGCACAGATCTTTACCGAATTTTCTTAACACCAGGCTCTATGTTAGACCTGACGACATAACCTAAACCAAGACTAGCTTAGGTTGTCAAGAATCTCACTGAGATGACACTACATTTCAAAATATAAAGGAAATAGAAAATAGAACATAATTTTCTAGGTCATAACTTTGACATGGCTTTCATATTTCACAAAGAAATAAGTGAAGGGTATTTGTTCGCTCAATGGGTAGTGAATACTCAAGGTGCATTATGGTTACACTAATGATTTTTCTGGCATTGAAAATCTCCACTGTTGAGTAAAGTGGCTATATTTCAATGTTTAGCAAAGACTCTATCTTGGAAACCATTAGAGCAATAGACTGAATAGAATTATATTTCATTGTTAAAAGAACCTTGGAGATTTCATGTTCCCTAACAGAAACTGAACTTTAGGGATTTGGAGACAGTGGTCTCTAAATATGACTGCAGATTGAAATCACCTGGAGGAGTTTAAAAACAATAGTGGCTATACCTCATCCCTAGAGATACTGACTTAATTGGTCTGGGTGTGGCCTTGGCAGCAGAATTTTAAAGCTCCCAGGTGACTCTAACGTGTAGCCAACATGGAGAATCAGTGTTATAAGGTCTTGGGTTTAACATGATCAGTCGTTCCGAACATTTAGAGTTACAGATTTTTCCTTGGTCTAATTTCTTCTGTCTTGTAGTCTTATGATAAGATGGCAAACTGCTGATGGGAATGAAAGCCCAGAGAAAGGAGCTTCTGACCTCTGGTATGGAATTCATTTTCGTGTATAAAAGAAGATATTTCTGAAGACCTAGTTATTTTGGACTTCTGATGTTTAAGACAGGCTGCTTCATGTCTTTCTTCTATCCCTCACATATGGCCAACATTGTGTATTTGTGTGTGTGTGTGTATGTGTGTGTGTGTGTGTGTGTGTGTGTGTGTGTATGAGAGAGAGAGAGAGAGAGACAGAGAGAGACAGAGAGACAGAGAGACAGAGAGAGACAGAGACAGAGACAGAGACAGAGAGAAATCAAATAAGAGAACAAGAGAGATTTGGAGACTGAGAAATGGAGAAGACTCTAAAAACAGTCCCCTGCTCCTACCACCACTATAGACAGTTTAGGATTTTAAATGCTCTGGGCATTCGGAGACAGTTTGGCAAACTGGTGCCAAACTGTTTGTCAGTATATCACTCATAATGATTCTACATTGTACAGGACTGCTGGAGATTTAGAGGTGAACAACAAGACAAAACAAATCCTAGCAAAAGAGCTTTGCCCCAGAGGCTTGGAGAACCTTGGTTAAGTGCAAGAACCTCTTCCTTGGCATTCCAGTTGAACTCCCCTCTCAATCCAGTTTATAACCATGATAAAACTGTAATCCCTGCTTGCAGAATGATTAATGCCCACGAAGGGTTTAAAGCCAATTTTCAAAACCAACTTAAGATAATGTTTTTATTTCAAAACTGGCTTCTTCTATGAGTTGTTTGTGTCACTCTTATGGCACACATTAAGCTGTGCCTGGTGTAGTATTTATGTAGTTGGCTTACCCTGCTGATTAGAACGGGTGGTTACTGAGGACAGGATCCATGCCATACTTCTCTTTGTACCTATAGATGTAGCAACCACATTGTACAAGGTAGGTTCTCTAAAATATTCGTGGAATTCAGCGCAGTTCTTTGGGTCTTTTTAAAAAATGGAACAATGTATTTAATGGAATCTCTCCAAAGTAGGGTGGATGAGTGGGGAGTAAAGGGATAAGAGACAGATGGATACAACATTTTTTTATAAAAGTCTGAAAGCTTTTTCTTATATTGACCCATAATTTGCCAACAATCAAGTCTAACCAGATTTTCCAGCTTCCACTTTAAGGTGAACGTAATGTGTGCTATTGGAACTTAATACAGATACTTACATACCTTGAAAAATATCTATGCTTTATTATTAATGGGCCTCAGCAAATTTATCTTTGGTTATTAAAATTCTATTTTTAACCCAGAAGCAATTTTAGAAAAGGTTTTAAAATTTTGCCTTAGAATCAAATATTTATTGTAAAATTTGGAAACCAAAGATGGTTATTGCTTTAAAGGTAATTTCATCTAAGTGTTTATGGCACTAAATTTCATTTCCAAAGCATACATAAATGATGCATCTTAACTCTAGGCCATCTTTAACTCAATTCCTGCTACATGTTCCATCAGCACCTAGGCTCTGAGGCTTTCACCATTTTGTGAATGAGTCCAGGCTAAGCTTAATAATCTTTTTCTTAATTCAATTAAAAAAGAAGAAAAACCAAAGAAAGAATGTAAGGAAAACAAATGCAAGGTGATAAACTGCTAGATAAATATATTTTACACTTTAAATTCCTGATGTAATATCTGAAATGTCTATACATAACTATATGTATAGAAAAGTGTCAAATACATATCAAAAAAGTAGAAATATATGAGATGAAGTAAATCAATGCAGATCATTATAAAATATCTATAAAGACAAACTTGAAAATAAGCACATTATAAAAGGGACATAGATATTATACACATAATAAAAAGATAATCATTTCCTTTCACCTGAAATCAGAATATTTTATTATTCTATAGCAAATAGGTATGTGCTCCTTTGTCCTTCAACAAAATAGAGCCTATTGAATGTTCTTTTCCTCCTGTAATAGAAAATTGCTTACGCCACTGGAGTCAATACAATTAAATGAATAACCAAAGTATATGACTAGCATAAAAATCTATGCTAGATATCAGAATAAAAAACATAACTTTGTAGAACATATGCATTATCAGATCTCCCTGGAAAAGATATGCATAATTAGATTTTCACACAAAGGTTTTAAAACTCCAGTCATATCAGCAGGTTTTGAGTTCTAATGGAAAGTGGAATTGATGCAATTATGTTGAACAGTGGCAGGAAGCATGGCTTTTAAGAGAATCAGCTTAAACAAAAAAATCCCAGTTGCATGTGCATTAAAGCTGTCAAGACTCTAAGCTAAAGATCTGCCCTCTGTGCCAGCTAAACCCCTACCCGACTCTGGAAAGTACTATAACTTTCTGAAGTCTTGCCAAGCTCTTTACTTGAAAATAACATCTTAATTGCTTTCTACTAATAAAATTCAAAATGCTCTTTTGGTGATGATAATACACTCATTGTTTTATTCCAGCTTAATAATGTTCTGGTCTCCTGAAATGTTCTGAGTATTACTGTTCAGGGAAAAGAAAAAAAAATCCATGAGTTTGAATTTATGGAGCGACAATCTGGCTGGATAGACCAATAAAAGTTGGAAACTTTTGATGCCAGAAAGACTGCTTCTGAAAGGAATGGTTCTATTTAAACCTAGATTTGTAGATAATAGCAATGAGATTCCAATCTCTTCCCATTGTCTGCATCTTTATTACATAATAACATTTAGGTGTGAATACAGAACGAGGTTGATGATGTTTAGAGAACGCTTAAGGTTCTTACTGGCAACTGACAATTAATTATCCAAAGAATCTTTCAAATCAAGAGATAATTTAAGTCATGAGGTTTTGTTTTTGCTTGAATTATGACAAATAGCATATATTTAAGAGGATGGAAAAGTTATAAAAAGAGCTTCAAAATATTCACCACATCATATTATCAGAACTTTTGCATGCCTGGTCATCATCTTAAGTTTCTTTATTAAAATATTTTCAATCCAGTCTATTGAATGATTTGCATACATATAGACGTAACTCTAATTCCATAATGAAATTCAATGAAAATCTTTTTTATACAAGCCAATTTTATAATCACTTTACTACTACTCACTTCTTCATTAAAAAAGAAGTCACTGTGTTAAGAATTACAGTTCTGTGGAACTGTAATAGTCTCTACCATTTAAAAGAAACTGTGGCCACATACCTGACCCAAATAAGCAAGGAAAGGAATACTAGGATGTTCTACTCCCCTTACTCTCAGTTTCTAATTTTGTTCGTGCTGTCTTAAAAGCTTCAGACCCTTGTATTCATCATAAAATTTCAGCAATGAACGAAGTCCCAGCTTGGTGCACTTCACACAGTTTGTATAAAGTTATGTCGATTTACAAAAGAAAAAAGGGATTTTCTAATATAAATTTTGCAAAGATTTTTAGAAAGGAGAAGCTCATAATGAAAGATTATGTTTCATATGCTATAATTGGCACACTGCTAAGTCTTTGGTAATTGATGCTAACTATAGTCACACTAGCCACTTGGGTTGGAAGACTTTACGGCTGTAAAAGAAGCAAATGTAAACAAATTTAGGTATTTATTTAACAGTGCCTTTACATATTATTTTTTTCCATTCGCTCCCTTTAAGTTCCTGTTTTCTGTGCTAAGGATGGATTACCTCCTTCTGGCAGCAAGTCATTTTGTTCTCACTATTACTAGCCATAAATAATGGGAGGGAGGCAAAGCTCAAATACAGAAGCCACCAGAGTTTCTTGCCCTGGTCCTCAGCTCACTTGCACTAGCTATTACTGTATAACTAAGTGTTACAGTAACATTTAGAGTACTAAAGTGTTTGCCAAGCTAATTATCCAATTATTAAATGATAAATTTGTGCTAATTATAACTTTAAAGTAAGAAAACATATGAGTAACACATTGAAAATGATACCAGGAATACAACTCTTTTCTTTGCGACTTCTCAGTCTTTGTTATATACACTTACAAGAGAACATATACTTAGAAAACACCAAAACGGTAATGAAATATAATTGATCTTTACCCACAGAGTATGTGTATACATGTATGTGTATGTAAAGATTGTGCATTTATCTTTACTCAGATATATATCCCCTCTCCATAATTCATTTATCTTTAGAAAGTGAAAATCTATACCAAGGAAAGAGGAAGTTTTTCATGAAAGAATTTAACAACTGTTTCTTTAGTGCTATTACTCCTAAAGAGACTCAAGGTTTTCTTTTTGCAGGATCAGCAGTCTGACCCTCTTCTTAGATAAATAGCAATTATCTTCTGTAAAATTATATTGCTTTGACTCCTTTGGCCTATCAATTCCATATAGGCTAGAGAATTGACATTAGCTATTACATTATATATAAGCTTAAATATAAGCAATCTTATATCCAAAGTCTGGTATCTGCTAATTTTTTATAAGAAAATAGTTTCAGTAAAGTAGTAATTTAGGAATTAATTAGGTAGAATATTTTACCCTTTTATTATCAAGAATCTTAAATGCTAGAAAATGTTAAAGTTGAGAAAGGCAAGAATATTAGGCACTTTCACCGGCATCACTTCAAACCAGATCTTAAGGTTATTTTAATGATTGTTTCTTTCTAAGATAATACATAGAATACTCTGTTCTAAAGATTGACAAAGGGGAAAATGGAATCCTAATGTACAGAGCACAGCAAGTGAAACTCTTGACTACAAAAGCAGTAACTTAGGGAAAGCAAGGCAAGGAAAGTATGTTCATTAACTTACATGAATTAGAAACAAAAATATGAACTTCTGGTATTTATGTATTGCCTCAATCTTTTCAAAGAAAATTTACAGGCATTTCTAATATGTTCAATATATTTGAAGCCTGACATATAATAATCCATAAATTACTGCTAAAAATCAGTAGTTAATTAAAAATGTAAGGTATGTTCAAGCTACAGTGTTGTGCATACTTTGAGGAGGCAAATAGCATGTGACAAATTTGCTAATATTGAAATTAATGGCCTGGCATTTCTGCAGATTTTGTAATATACATTTGCAGAATGTCTCTTATTCTCTACATAATTAGTTTTCTTTTTCCTATACCATTTCCCTCTTCCAGTCTTGTCTCTGTTAGCATCAAGCTGCAGATCCTTAGCCAAGACATTTAGCTCCTTGGGGCCTCCATGCCCACCTATTGCCTAAGCATTCTGTAATAAATGAGATAACATGTGGAAATTCTCCGAAAAGTAAAAAGCACCCTGCAGAAGTAAAATATTACTACTGAGTGCTCAAAGGCAGTTAATTCTTACTGAATAAGGAGGGAGTGTAGAAATGATTGTTTCTGAGAATGCATCTTGGAAATGTAGAATGTACTTGCCATCTTTTACAGCTCAGCACATTGTTTCATGGCTAGTGCTGCCCTAAAATAGCACATGGCTCAGCACTCAGCTCTGCCTTTTATATGCCCTTCTTGCCAACTCATTCTCTGCCTTAGAAAATGTCTAACCTTTCTGTTCCTTGCTTTTAACTGTTTTCATTAACAGCAGAGGTTCTCAGTAACACATAAATGGAAATGCAGAAGGCAAAAGAGTCCTGGAGTTTGCCCAAAGCCTGCAGCTCTCTTTATGAATACTTTTATTTTTTGACAGTAATGGAACTAAAATAAAAATGAATGGATTTTTTAAACCTCATTATATAAGAGATATTTGGAAATTGAAAAAACTGAGTGTGTCTCAGTGCTATAGTTAGTTGACGCTGCAATGGTATCCATAAAAAAGAGCACCTGAATTTTTTTTTTCTTTAAAAGAAAGTATAGGCTATATTGAACTTAGGGGGACACACCCTGATAAATCTGTATAGTGAGGTAAGGAGAGTGAATAATAAGTTTTTCTATAGTTATCCTTTGTCTGAGCTCAGATTTGCTCTCACAGCCACAAAAGGAGACCTCACCTACAGCAACAAAATAAACTTGTTCCAGAGGGTGATTCCCTCATCCTTACCTTGATGAAACTGAAATTGAAGAGGGAATTAGGAATGGTGTACAGAATGAGTTTTATTTCCTTTATTTTCAGGAAGGCTTGCTGTTCCAAGAGAAGAGCAAAAATATACTGACACCCTTAACATGATAAAGTGAGTTATAGTGTGACTTCCTCAGAAAATGGTTTTTTATTTTAATTGTGATTTTTGTGGACCTTAAAACTAATTCTAGCAGCATCTGCAGAAATGGCTCTGGCTCTGGACTCTGACTGCTTGTGTTTTATCATGTCCCTTTCCATTCCTGTGACCCCAGGTAAGTTACTTTCTCTGTACCTCCATTTTATGAGGATGAAAATAGTGCCTAATTCACAGTGTTGTTAGAGAATAAAATGAGATAATGTGAAGTATTTAGAAGAGTGCCTGGCACAAAGGCAACATTAACGTTAGTGATTATTATTATAATGAATACAAATAAATTATCAAAATATTTTAGAAACACAGAAGACAAAATGGTAGCACACATCTATGAAGGATGGAAAAATGCATATATTTAGCTCTAGGTATATTTTTCTAAATCAAAACTGCAAAGAAAGTCTATGTAACGTATCCTATTATCCACACTTGTGAAAAACATATCCACATATTTGATCAACATGTAAAATGGATTTAAAATAATCTATCAAGCATCACTTGAGCCACCTTCATTTGACAGTTCAATCATAAATATTCACATGTATCTATGGATAATCACGGAATATGACGCATTTTTTCATGGAATTGCTATAGTTGGTTGACTAAATTAACAGAGCATATAAGCTCACTCTTCTGATTTCAGATTACTGAAGCATCCCTCTTTGTTCCCAACTGCAGGAACCTTGTACCTCTAGGAATGGCTTAACACCACAACATCATCTTTTGGCAACAGAATTAAGCTTATTGGATTCTGAGAAAACTCACCTAGAACAAGAATTACTTTTTTATGGCAGGAAAATATGTTTCCAACTTTTTTTCTAAAAATCATTTAAAAAGAGATCCACAGCATATCACTGTAATACATTTCTGTCCTAATATTTCCCAAGAGACATTCTTTGCTATACTTAAAACTTCTCTCCTCCAATTCAAGGCTATGAAACAGATTTTGTCTTATTTTGACTACTAGAGTCCCATGTCAATATATACCTTACGGCAAAATAGACATATGAATTTTTTGGCAATTTCTCATTTTCTATTCCTACAGTATTTTACAACTGTTTTAACTTGCTCTTTACACCGCAAATTTAGTGCTACTCTAAAGATGCTTTATGCTTTAGGTAACATCCAACTCACACTTGCATTCATCAATCCCTTCCTGAGTTCAGTGACTCTCTCACAGGGGAAGAATGCAAAGAGCTTCTTATTCACACAGCACCCCTTGTTGAGTTAGGTTTATTAAAACATGCAGGTGTTATTTAAGATGTTTAATTGACATTTAACTGAGACCACTGGCAGGGAAATTAAAGGAAATTGTAGTAACACAAGTTTTCCCAAGAACTAAGTATTTCAGAAGATTCAATACAACCAGAGTGAGCATTCTCCAAGATTAATGGAGTAATCAAGGTTTTATTTTTATCTCTTGGGCAACCAGTAGACAAACTGTTTTCAACAAATGTGCCTTGCAATGTTAATGCTACCAGAGTTCATAAGAGGCAATTTATTGTTTTGAGTTTATTGTCCAATAACAATTTATCAGCTTTTGGATTCAGCCTACTAGTTCACAGGGGTCCTTTCATTTATTGTTTAATTAACTAAGCTTTCTGTCAAATGAGGCAGATATTAAAAGATAAAAGAAGTTTTGTAAAATTCCATCATCTTTCATTTGTATACTATCAATGACCTGGAGACTTTGACAGCTTTATTAATTAAAATTCAGCACTAAAAGAAGGCAAAAAGAATCACAAAGTAAATAACTGAAAGAGCTTATAATCTTATGCAACCCTAGTCTCTACACTGAATACACTTTTTCCCCGATACAACTCACACTGACATTTTTATGTTTTTAAACCACTGTCATGCATATGTAAATGTAAATGTAAAACTCAACTTTGGGCTGGAAAATTGGCCAATATTAGCTATGTATCCAAATAGCAAAAATCTTTATGGAGTTTTAATCTTTTAATTGTTTTTTTCTTTTGAGTTTTAGGTAATTAGTCACAGGCTTAAATGGGGTGAGGAACAGTTTAGTAGTAGAAAGTCTTTACTGAACATAGCAAGGAATTACTAGCAGTCACAAATAATTGACTTTTCTGCCATGCATTTAACTATCAATGAATTTATTTTTGAGCATTCATAGCTTTATAAAGCAATTTAAAATATTTCCATGGTTATCTTGATAACTCATAAGAGTTTTTTAGAAACTCTAAAAAGAAAACTTGAAGTGGAGCCAGACAGCTGCCTATTCAGTAAAATGATATTCAGGCTTTTTGAAGCTTGTGTTTTATTGAGTGCACCTTAGTCTTATCCTACTTCTTTATTTCAGAATATTATCTTTCTAGATCTAAAAACATAAACAAAAATGATAATCCAGTATTTATCAGGATTACTTAAAAAAATAAGGTCTGATAACTTAGAGGTTTGTACTAACAAAACCAAAACATCCACATGACTGAATTAGTGCTTCTTTGCCAAAAAATCCACCTCTGGCACAGCAACCCACAATTAGGAGGGATCTCACAAATATAGAGCTTCTCCTTGAGGAGTGAATGGTTTGTGCCCCATATCAAGCACCCCAACCCTTGGGACTTGCACAGGAGACATGAGGCCCCATAATGTCTGGTTTTGAAAACAAAGGGGCTTATGTCCGGGAGACCCAAAAGGCTGCTGGGAAGTGAGATTCTGCTATTAAAGGGCTTTTACATACAGACAACTCGCCTTGGGACTCAGCACAAAAGTAGCAGTTTGAAAACCTCCTAGTCTATATGTGAAGGAAATTCATTTGCTAATCTTAAAGCATCTGCTGGAGGGGTAGTGGCCTTTTAGGACTCTCTCTGGGGATGGAGGTGTTGGTGGGTGACATTTTTTGTGTTCTCCCCTCTACCTGGCTAGTATCACCAGGCACATACTGTCACAGCACTTTCCTGCTGCTCTGCTAAATCTCTGGCATTCATGACCTGCCCTGTGTTCTCCTGCTGCCTTCTAAAGCTGGAAGTTGCATTACTGTACTCTTCTGCTCCATCTCTAAAGATAACATCTGCAGATGCATCATGACCCTGAGTTCTCCTGCTGCCTCGCTAATGCCAGCAGGTGTGCACAGTCCACACAGGAGATGCACCCTGGTCACCTGCCTCTGGTGGCCAGGGGAGCTTTCGTTTCTGGGCCCTACAGGACTGAAACAATCAGAGAGTCAGTTCTTGGAAGGCTACCACACCCAGGGCATTAAACAGACAGCAGAATGAAACACAACCCCAGTCTTTCTGTGAAAAAAGGCCTATTTTCTTGAGCTTCAACCTGAGGGGGAAACTTAAGGTTTGCCACACATCTAGAAGCTATGGAAGTGCTCTCAGAGAATGTAGGACAGGGAATGCCACCATTGTATTCTCCTCCCTCGGCCTCACTACAGCTCACTGGTGCCTCCCAGAAAGCAGTTTATACACTCGTCTGGAGCCCTGAGTTTTGCAACTGTCATCCAGGCGACACCTCCACATCACCTGATCTGGAAGACAGCAGGGCTTACATTTGTGGTCCCACAGAGCTGTATATATTTGCATACTTTAAAAGCTGCTACCTGAGGGTATTCTTTCCAATCAGCCTGAAACTAGGTGCTCTCTGAGATCCCTCCCTATGGAACACTGATGGGGCTTGGTACACCCTCAACATCTGTGACGTACCAAAAATAAATCAGGCTGCTTAGGCAATCACAGGGGTTTGAGAGACACGCAAGAGTTACTGCAAGGTTGAACAACAAGGTTCATCTCCTACATAAGACCACTCCTTTGAGACTGAGAGAGGTAGCTGTTTCATCTAATACATAGACACAAATACAGAGAGTCAAGCAAAATGAGGAAACAAGAATATGTTCCAAACAAAGAACAAAATAAAACCTCAGAAAAAATCTGAATTAAATAAAGACAAGTAATTTGTCTGATAAACAGTTCAAAGTACTAGTCATAAAGATTTTCATTGAATTTGGGAGAAGACTGGATGAACACAGTGAGAACTTGAACAAATACAGAAAAGATAATAAAGTACCAAACAGAAGTCTCAGAATTGAAGAATACAAAAATGGAACTGAAAAATACACTAGAGGGGTTCAACAGCAGACTAGATGAAACAGAAGAAAGAATTGGTAATCTGGAAGACAGGGCAGTGGAAATTCACACAAACAGGGCAGCAAAAGAAAAAAAGAATTTTAAAAAGTTAAGATAGTTTACAGGACCTCTATGACAACATAAAGAGAAACAGCATTTGCCTTACAGGGGTCCCAGAAGGAGAAGAGAAAAAAGACAGAAGATTTATTTGAAGAAATAATGGCTGAAAACTTCCCTAACCTGGGAAAGGAAACAGAATCCAGATCCAGGAATCCCAGAAAGTTCCAAATAAGAAGAACCCAAAGAGATCCACACCAAGACACATCATAATACACTGTCACAATTTAAAGATTGAGAAAGAATGTTAAAAACAGCAAGAGACAAAAAACAACTTGTTACATAGAAGGGAACACCCATTAGACTATCAGCAGAATTTTCAGCAGAAACTTGGCAGAACAGAGGGAATAGCATGATACATCCAAGGTGCTGAAAGGAAAAACTTCCAACCAAAAATAGTCTACGCCACAAGGTTATCATCCTGAATTGAAGGAGAGATAAAGTTTTCCAGGCAAGAAAAAGCTAAAGGAGTTCATAACCAGTAAACTGGCCTTACATGAAAAGTTAAAGGGACTTTTTTAAGCTGAAAGGAAGTGGTACCAATTAGTAACAAGAAAACATATGAAAATAAAAATCTCACTGGTAAAGGTAACTATATAGTAAAGGTAGTGGATTAATCACTTATGAAGCTAGTGTGAAGGTTAAAAGACAAAAGTAGTAAAAATAACTATAACTATAATTAGTTAAGGGATACATAAACTAAAAAGATGTAAAATGTGAAATCAAAAACATAAAAGGTGGTCGGGGGAGTAAAAGTATACAGTTCTAGAATGCATTCAAATTTAACTTGTTTTCAACTTAGGGTAGACTGTTATGTATATAAGCTGTTATATGTGAACCTCATGGTAACCACAAAGCAAAAACCTATAGTAGATACACAAAAGATGAGAAAAAAATCTAAGCATAACACTACAGAAAGTCATCAAAACACAAGGGAAGGGGCTTCCCTGGTGGCGCAGTGGTTGAGAGTCCACCTGCTGATGCAGGGGACACGGGTTCGTGTCCCGGTCCGGGAGGATCCTGTGTGCCACGGAGCGGCTGGGCCCGTGAGCCATGGCGCTGAGCCTGCGCGTCCGGAGCCTGTGCTCCGCAACGGGAGAGGCCACAGCAGTGAGAGGCCCACGTACCTCAAAAAACAACAACAACAACAACAACAAACAAACAAAAAAAGAAACACAAGGGAAGAGAGTAAGAGAAGATGAAAGGAGCAGAGAAGAATTACAAAACAGCCCCAAAAAACAATTAGCAAATTTGTACATATCTATTAAACATTACTTTAAATGTAAAGGGAATAAATTCTACAATCAAAAGACAGAGTGGCTGAATGGATTAAAAAACAAGGCCCATCTACATGCTTCTTACAAGAGACTCACTTCAGACGTAAGGACATACATAGACTAAATGTTAAGGGATGAAAAAAGATGTTTTATGCAAACAAAACCAAAAGAAAGATGGGGTAGCTATACTTATGTCAGATAAAATAGACTTTAAAACGAATAATGTAAAAAAAAAAAAACCAAAGATGGTCATTACATAATGATAAAGGGGTTACACCAACAAGAAGATATAACATTTGTAAATATTTGTGCACCCAAAATAAGAGTACCTCAATATATAAAGCAAATATTAACAGACCTAAAGGGAGAAAATGACAGCAGTATAATAATAGCAGGGGACTTTAGTACCCCACTAAGATCAATGAATAGATCATCCAGACAGAAAATTAACAGAACATCAGTCTTAAATAACACATTAGAGCAGAAAAATTTAACAGATGTATACAGAACATTCCATCCAAAAGCAGCAGAATACACATTCTTCTCAAGTGCACATGGAATATTTTCCAGGATAGATCATATGTTAGGTCATAAAACAAGTCTCAATGAATTTAAGAAGACTGAAGTCAATTACAGCATCTTTTCTGATTATAATAGTATAAAACTAGAAATCAATTACAAGAAAAAAAAGGAAAAAACCCCCACAAATATGTGGAGATTAAACAACATGCTACTGAACAACCAATGGGTCAATGAAGAAATCAAAAGAGAAATCAAAAAATAACTTGGGACACATGAAAATGGAAATACAAGAAATACAACACACCAAAATCTATGGGATAGAGCAAAAACAGTTGTAAGAGGGAATCATAGTGATACAGGCCTACCTCAAGAAACAAGAAAATATCAAATAAACCATCTAACTTTACATTTAAATGGACTAGAAAAAGAAGAATAAATGAAGCCCAAATAAGTAGAAGGGAGGAAATAATAAAGATCAGTGTGGAAATAAATTAAACAGAGACTAAAAGACAACAGAAAAGATTAATGAAACTAAGATCTGGTTCTTTGAAAAGATAAACAAATTTTTTTTGATGCACCAAAGAGAAAAAGAGAGAGGGTTCAAATAAATAAAATCAGAAACGAAAAAGGAGGCTTTACAGAAATACAAGGAACCATAAAAGACAACTATGAACAATTAAACACCAAGAAATTTGACAACCCAGAAGAAGTGGATAAATTTCTAGAAGCATACGATCGGCCAAGATTCAATGATGAGGAAATAGAAAATCTGAATTGACCAATTACTAATAAAGAGATTGAATCAGTAATTGAAAATGTCCCAACAAACAAAAGTCTAGGACCAGATGGCTTCTCTGGTGAATTCTACCAAACATTCAAAGAAGATTTAATATCTATCCTTCTTAAAACTCTTTTTTTTTTTTCGGTATGCGGGCCTCTCACTGTTGTGGCCTCTGCTGTTGTGGAGCACAGGCTCTGGATGCGCAGGCTCAGTGGCCATGGCTCACGGGCCCAGCCACTCCACGGCATGTGGGATCTTCCCGGACCAGGGCACAAACCCGTGTCCCCTGCATCAGCAGGCGGACTCAACCACTGCGCCACCAGGGAAGCCCTATCCTTCTTAAAACTCTTGCAAAAAATTGAAGAGGAGGGAATGCTTCCAAACTCATTTTATGAGGCCAGCATTACCCTGATACCAAAGCCAGTAAAGGACACCAAACACACACACACAAATTACAGGCCAATATCGCAGATAAGTATAGGTGCAAAGATCCTCAACAAAATATTAGCAAACACAATTCAACAACACACTAAAAAGAGCATACACCATGATCAAGTGGGATTTATTCTAGGGATGTAAGGATGGTTCAACATCTGCAAATTAATCAACATAATATACCACATTAACGAAATGCAGGAGAAAAATCACGATTGTCTCAAATAACTGCAGAAAAAGCATTTGACAAAATTCAACTTTCATTCACAGTTAAAACTCAACAAAGGGGGTATAGAGGGAACGTGCTTCAACATAATAAGGACCCTATATGACAAACCCACAGGTAACCTCATATTCAATGGTGAAAAGCTGAAAGCTTTTCCTCTAAGATTAGGAACAAGACAAGGATGCCCACTCTTGACACTTCTATTCAAAATAATATTGGAAGTCCTAGCCGGTGCAATTAGGAAAGAAAAAGAAATACAAGACATCCAAATTGAAAAGGAAGAAGTAATACTGTCACTATTTGTGGACAACATGATTATATATATATAAATTCATAAGACTTCACAAAAAAACTTTTAAAATGAATAAACTCAGTAAATTTTCAGGGTACAAAATCAATATTCAAAATTTGGATGCATTTCTATACACTAACAATGAACTATTAGAAAGAGAAATTAAGAAAACAATTCCCCCTTTATAATTGCATCAGAAAGAATAAAATACTTTATTTCTATTAATCAAAACCATTTTTGATATTCCAGATAGGAATCATGGATTAGGGCAAAGGATAAAGGGCCAAATGAATGCTGGTGAGTTTGTGCATTATATAAACCTTACCTAGTATCTTTGTCTTACATCACATTGACTAAACTTGAGTCGCATAGCCACTCATACTTGTAAAGAAATTTGGAGGACCAAGACAGCAAGGGAGCATCCCCACTTCTATCATCAATGAAAACACAGACTGCGGCTCTGGAAGACTCCATACACACTACCTCACTGGATCACTAGATAAACTCAGTGAAGTATGTATTCAGCACCTACATTGGTGCTATGAATTTTTGAGTGTTAGAATATTACTGTTTCCCATTATTTTCTGCTCTTACAAAAACCAGCGTCAGGAAGAATGCCTTAAATATTAAACTTTTAGTTGTGCATGGCCCAAGACCAAAGACAGAAGCAGGAGAGACTAATTTACCACAGGAACCATGGAGGAGCTTCTCTTTGTTTTGCTTTGAAAAGCAGGTATGAGAGGAGCTGAGTAAGGCATGATGACTAAATGTAATGTGCTATCCTGGATGGGATCCTGGAACAGAAAAAGGACGTTAGGTGAAAACTAAGGGGGCTTCCCTGGTGGCGCAGTGGTTAAGAATCCGCCTGCCGATGCAGGGGACACGGGTTTGTGCCCCTGTCCGGGAGGATCCCACATGCCGTGGAGCGGCTGGGCCCATGAGCCATGGCCGCTGAGCCTGCACGTCTGGAGCCTGTGCTCTGCAATGGGAGAGGCCACAACAGTGAGAGGCCCGCGTACAGCAAAAAAAAAAAAAAAAAAACTAAGGAAATCTTAAAAAATGGACTTTATTTAATAGTAATATATAAATATTGGTCTATTAATTGTAACCAATGTACCATATTAATATAAGATGTTAGCAAGAGAAGAAACTGGGTGTAGGGTATATGGAAGCTACCTGTACTACCTTCTTAATTTTTCTGTAAATCTAAAACTCTTCTAAGAGTAAAGTTTATTTAAAAGGAAAAAAAGAGTAAATACCTAGGAATAAATTTAACCAAAGAGGTGAAAGACCTGTACACTGAAAACTATATACTGAAAGAAACTGAAGAAGAAACATGGAAATGAAAAGACATTCTGTGCCTATGCATTGGAAGAATTAATACAGTTAAAATGTCCATATTACCCAAAGCAATATACAGATTCAATGCAGTCCCTATCAAAATTCCAATGACATCTTTCACGGAAATTGAACAAACAATTCCAAAATTTGTATGGAACCACAAAAGACCCTGAATAGCCAAGAAATCTTGAGAAAGGTGAATAAGGCTGGGATATCATGCACCCTGATTTCAAACTATATTACAAAGCTGTAGTAATCAAAAGTGTATGGTATTGGCATAAAAACAGACACGTAGGTAAATGTAACAGAACACAGAGCCCAGAAATAAACTCAAGCATACACGGTCAATCATTTACAACAAATAAGCTAACAATATACAATGGGGAAAGGACAGCCTCCTCAATAAATGGTGTTGGAAAAACTGGACAGCCCAATGCAAAAAAAAAAAAAAAAAAAAAACCAGACTATTATTTTATAGCATACACAAAAATGTACTCCAAATGGATTAAAGATTTAAAAGTAAGACCAGAAACAAAAAACTCTTAGAAGACAACACAGGAAATAAGTTCCTTGACATCAGTCTTGGTGACAACTTTTTGGGTCTGACTCCAAAAGCAAAGGCAACAAAAGCAAAAATCAACAAATGGAACTATATCAAAGTAAAAAGCTGCTGCACAGCAAAGGAACCCACCAACAAAATAAAAAGGCAACCTTCTGAATGGGAGAATATATTTGCAAAACATATTATATATACAATAAGGGGTATTACCCACAATATATAAAGGCCTCATACAACTCAATAGCAAAATTACAAATAATTCGACTAAAAAATGGGCAGAAGATATGAATAAACATTTTCCAAAGAGTCATACAAATGGCCAAGGGGCACATGAAAAGATACGCCACATCACTCATCTTCAGGGAAATGCAAATCAAAATCACAATGAGATAGCTCACCTTAGACCACACCTGTCAGAATGGCTACCAACAAAAAGACAAGAAATAAGTGTTGGTGAGATTGTGAAGAAAAGGGAACCCTTGTGCACTGTTGGTGGGAATGTAAATTGCTGCAGCAACTATAGAAAACAGTGGGGAGGTTCCTCAAAAAACTGAAAATAGAATTACCATATGATTCAGTAATTCCACTTCTAGGTATTTATCCAAAGAGAATGAAAACCCTAACTCAAAAGATATATGAACACCCAAGTTCATTGCAGCATTATTTAAAGTAGCCAAGATATGGAAACAACCTAAGCTTCCGTCAATGAATGAATGGATAAAGAAGATATGGTATGCATATACAATGGAATATTATTCGCCCACAAAAAAAGAATGAAATCTTGCTATTTGCAACAACATGGATGGTCCTTGAGGGCATTATGCTAAGTGAAATAAGTCAGACAAAGACAAAAACTGTATGATCTAATTTATATATGGCATCTTAAAAAAAAAAAGTCCAAGCCTTAGATACAGAGCACAGATTGGTGGTTCCAGAGGCAGGGTGTGGAGGGTGGGCAAAATTGGTGAAGGGGTCAAAAGATATAAACTTCTGGGTATAAAATAAATACGTTATGGGGATATAATATAGAGCATGGTGACTACAATTAATAGTACTGTATTTGAAAGTTGCTAAGAAAGCAAATCTTAAAGTTCTCATCACAAGAAAAATAATTTTTGGAATTTTCTACAATGACATATGGTAACTACCTGTTGCAGTAACCATTCTGCTGTGCATACAAATATCACATCATTATGTTGTACACCTAAAACTAATACAATGTTATATGTCAATTATATCTCAATAAAAATGTAAACAAAAGAGAAAAGAATATCTCATTTTTAAATAGAAACAATATTTAACACATTTAAAGTAGTCATCAGATTTCATATCTATTCAAATATAGACAATGTTTCCATTTTTCTGAAGCTCAGCACCTTTTCTTAAAATTACATGCAACTGATATCTTCTGTCAAATTATGGAGTATTTATTCCTGATTTTGTAAAAGATTACATGCTAAAATTTCTTCTTGATAAAGCAGAATCTTTTCAACAATTATTTCCCTTGTATATTAGCAAGCAAAACAAGTTTTGTCTATTTATATACATAGCCTCGCCTTTCCTTATGACCCTTATTGATCTTAAAGATTTTCTGGAAAAAAAATATACAATAATGTTATGAAATGTGAATTTGTCAAACAATTGGAATTTTTTTCAAGAAAAATTCAACTCAAACAAAAATAATTTGCATGAACGTTTTATTCATTTGAAAAGGTATATGGCAAAAAATAAGAATTATAAAAATTATGAAATGCAATATCTAATAGGAGTCACAGTTCTTTTTTTATTTTTTGTTGTGGTACGTGGGCCTCTTACTGTTGTGGCCTCGCCCGTTGCAGAGCACAGGCTCCGGACGCGCAGGCTCAGTGGCCATGGCTCACGGGCCCAGCCGCTCCGTGGCAAGTGGGATCTTCCCAGCCCGGGGCACGAACCCGTGTCCCCTGCATCGGCAGGTGGACCCTCAACCACTGCGCCACCAGGGAAGCCCAAGTCACTGTTCTTTTAACATGCAAGATTTATCTAGCACAAATGTAACTAATTAATAACACCTGAAGTACATTCTCCCATAGTAGTGATGACCATCTGGTTGACCTTGCACTAGATGAATAGGGAAGGCAAATCTGTAAATCATTGTTTCACAAATGTTATCACCACCACAAGAAGGGATGGAACTTGGATGGGAGAACAGATCTCTTATTTCACCCACCTTTAAATTGACTGTGATTCTTAATTGGACAGTAAGACAAGACTGAGAGGATTCTTCTAATGTGTCACTCAGAAATTTTTAATTATGAAATAAATGAAAGTATATAACTGTATATATTTAAATTAACATATATTCATATATATGTCAACCTTGTACAAAGTTCTATATTTTGATGTTAAGACTAAACCATTTTGTAAGAAATTTAGTAACCTATTCAGTGTGATACTCAGAGAAGTCATAATAAGATCAAAGAGACACTTTAAGTGATAAGAAATTTGGAACAGGATCTCAAGCAGGTTCACTGTCAAATCTCTTAAGAAAATTAATATGAATTAATGATTAAAATATATACATTTTAACAATTGGTTTTGCTCAAGGTACTTTTCCAATGATACTTTGTCTATTATACAGTTCATTTTTGGAGTTTTTTTGGTATTAATTTAGAAACCGTGGCATTTCATTATGCTTGTTGATATATCTCTTTAAAACAGTATTCAAATTAAGTGAATTCTATCTCTCTAATTATTTCCTAGTAAGACTCTTGGGAAGAATAAAATAGGAATTACAAGGCTTTCAGATCATTAGCTTATCTAATCATGCTGTATTCTGCATATGTTATAAATTAAAGTATTATTCTATAAGAATCTGTTTTGAGATTAAGAGCATTTAAAATTTTAGATATGCAGAATTTGAAAAAGCCCATCATAATTTCTAGTCACTTTGTAAATAGCAGTCACTGTCCTACATGGTATTGAAGTTTGGTTTTAAAAGACTGTATTAATTTCCTCTGTAAAAGGTAAATTGTAATTGTCTTTTCAAACACAGACCTAATGAATTATCTCTACTGACACACTTGTTTTTAATGTTTACATATTTTGGTTTAAGTTTCAGTTAAAAGAAGTTCGATTAGTTTCAAAGTAATAGAGAGAGCAAGTTTAGATACCTCATCTATGAGACCACTCCATCTTCCTATATGCTGAGAGAAATACAGAAAACTGGGGAGAAATTGTACTGTTCCTTAATGCCTTTCTTTTTTATTTGATTAGGTAATTCATAGTTCTCAACTTAGGAGAAGAGGTGTTGGCAGACTGCAAGATTTGTTAGTAATTAAAAAAAAAAAAAAAGATACTTCAAAGGTCTGTTTTTCCTTTCTTCCCAACTTAACTGGATAGCCATGGGTTTTTGAGGGGAATGCCTAACTCAGAAGCTAAGGAAACAAGTAGAAGCTCACACACTCTAAGTTCTAAATAAGGCCCTTTCAGTGCTTATGATGACCTTGGGGAAAGCACTTGGTGATTTAAGAAAGAAAGAGAAAAGGATAGCCATTTGAGTGATAAGTGTCAGTCATACTGCTGTTTGACATTCAAGATAGAGTTTCAAAGACATCCTGCTACATAAGGCTTGAGAGTATACTATTTCTCAAATGAATGAAAATATGCCCAGTGACACTGAGGTTTATGCAGAGACAGAGCTGAAAGAAGTAATAAAAATATAAATGACCTGACTGGCAGGATGATCTTCCTGCCTGATCCATTTCTTTCTTTCTTTCTTTCTTTTTTTTTTTTTTGTGGTACGCGGGCCTCTCACTGTTGTGGCCTCTCCCGTTGCGGAGCACAGGCTCCGGACAACGCGCAGGCTCAGCGGCCATGGCTCACGGGCCCAGCCACTCCGCGGCATGTGGGATCTTCCCGGACCAGGGCACGAACCCATGTTCCCTGCATCGTCAGGCAGACTCTCAAACACTGCTCCACCAGGGATGCCCTCTGATCCATTTCTTATTCCATCTGTCCAATTAGTATGCGTTACGTGACTGACCAAAATCATCCATCTACAAGTCATTTGAACTATATACATTAAAGCTCATGCGCACATTTGGCAAACCATACCCTCAGAGGACCATAAGCCTTTCATGTTTGTGAAAATTTGAAATCACACTCGTTTCCCTAAGCTTCTGAAGAGAACATCTGCATACAACAGCAATCAAAATATTGCAATATTTCCGACTATTCTTTTAGGTCCTTTTCAATTAATTAGGAGACTTTGCCAACCTCAGGAACTCCTCATGGAAATAGAAGAAACACCAGTAGAACAATGTATGGAGAGACCAGTTTTGAGGCTAAGGCCCAATATGTATTATAAAAAATTGTAATAATTAAACCTGCATAGCTCTTTCTGCTGATGAGGATTAGCAGTTAAGGGGTGTTCCTCAACAAAGCCAAGTGACTACTAAGATCAAAGACCTTAGGCTTTGAGTTCTTCACCATCTCCTCATACGTGTGCATGCAAACACAGAAGAAACTTCAAAAAGGGCAGAATATACTTCAAGCATTTTCATAAACAAATGCAAGAGAGGCTTTTGTCTATTAACCAATAATTTAAAATAGCTGTCATCCAAAAAGCTGTCCACTAGATATTTTTAAAGCTAATCAATACTCAGTAATATTTTACTGTCTTTAGTAATTTTTGAATCTGGATAAGAAAAAATACTTCAAACAACATTGTCCTCAGAGTGTTTATCAACTTTCTTACCATCAAATGTTAAGTAAACTCTTGCTTGGGGCTGAGATGATCCTTTTACACAGGTAGAACAAACAAATACTCCAACCAAGACCCAAATTGCCTGGAATGCCATTTCTTCAGGTTTACAAGTTAATATCCAAGGGAAAATACCTTTAAAATAAAGATAACAAATTTGTTATATTTCACTTCACATTTTAGGAGCACACCCCCCCTTCCCACCAAACACGCAAAACCAGCAATCTAGACAGAGCACTCTATTCACAAAAGACACAGCTGAACTTTTACAGTCATGCAAACAGTAGGAGGTGCTGTGACTGTTTCTTAGATGTGAAAATTTGGATTTGATTTCATTTGTGTATGGAAGTCTTTGTTAAAAGTGAAATTATTTCATCTTCCAGCAAAATAATGCTAATATTAAACAAGGCAGCCAGGAAAAAGTTACTGATTCCCAAAGGAAAAGCCAATATTTAAACTTATTTTTCTCTTTAAAAAACACATTACATTGAAAAGACTTGAGAATGGTGCAAATAGGTATTAGTGGATGAAAACTTCTCTTTCTACCATAAATATAGTAGCAGTAGGAAAATCCCACATGAACATTCACTTCCACACACTCATTAGCTCTTTTGGAGTAACCATCTCTGAAATGATATTTCTACACAGAGATCTACTAGTGCTCAATCCTTGATCACTGGAATTAGTTATCTGCCAGTTTATACAGATGACCATACAGCTGTTAAATGATGTAGATGAGGTAACCATGGATTTGTGCCAAATTCAAACCAATGACTTAGTGGTGAGCAATCCAGTGAACCATATATCCCTCAATGCATATTTAAAATAAATCGACTAGAAAGTGGGCTGTCAAAATGTCAAACGATAAATCAGAGAGACAGGTATTACTGTTTGAAATTATAGCTATAAAATTGACACATGCTATTAACTAATGTCTGAATAACAAAGATCAGGTAATGTGTAACTTCATATCTATAGGAGCTCTAGTGGCCACAATATGCAAAATAAACTCAGGACCATAAATAAACTCAGGACCATCATTTTGAATCTACCACAATTATACAATAAGATGACATGACAGAGTTTAATCTAGAAATTTATTTTTACAGGTTACAACAATACTGATCTTCAATATTATGTGGCTTTTAAAATTAAAATTTTACCACTAATTTTATTCAATAAAGAAATGCCACTAAAATTTGAAAAGTAACAGAAGCAATAGAAAAGCTTTAGTAATACAGAAGCAAAGGAACAATTAAACCGAACATGCCATTGTAAACAAAAATTATAAGTTGATTTCGTAGGTGGTATATATGTTATAAGAGGCAGAAACAAAACTGCATGCTTCTTTTACCACACAGATGGAGGAAACCCTAGAGATGTTTGTGTTGGTAATTTTCAAAAGAAACACTTTCTTCCTGCTTCCACAACCTCTTCACCTTGTCATCCCTAAATTAACTTAGAAGAAAACTGATTTTATAGGGTGACTTTCCCTTAGTAATTTACTCCCTGGTTTTGTTGACTTTATGTATAAAGACCCCCCACACACAAAGCTATAAATATGCCTAAACTTTGTCTCTTTATTAAGCAGGCTGATAATAATCACGAATTTCTACATATTGCTATTAACAATATCTTATCTGATATGCCTCCACGAGAGCTACATATGCCACAAATTGCAAAGAATAATATTGGAGATGAAATGACAGGTCAAGTGGAGTGAGTATACAGAGCAATGTGATTTCAAGCCAACCTAGAGCTGAGAAGGGACTGAAAGCCAAGTGTCTCATACACGCCCCCGCCCCTCATATTTTATGACTTCTTCCCTTTAACTCAAACACTTAAGACATGCTGCTTGTTGTTTTCACTTGTACTGATTGAACACTAATAACACGTAAGAAAAGGACTCTTTTATAAAATCCTCTCGAGTAATTTTGCCTTAGAAGGCAGGGAAATACTCAGCTTTCAACTCTCCGCAGGTGTCACAACCTAAAGAAACAATTCCAGCCGGGCTCTCAGCAAGGGAAACACTTCCATGACAAACTGCATGCGCTCTTAAGAAAATATCCAGACCTGAGCACACTGATATGTGAAAAGTCTATACCCAGACCCAAAAGTTATATTTTTCTAAATTTGTAATGCTGAAAACAACGAATCCAGCTTACCGATGTGGGACGAGATCAGCACGGAAAAGTCAATTTGCTACAGGTTTGGATCCGCGTGTTTGTAGTCCTTTTCCCCAAAGACCGTAATTTCTAGGGCGTCCCAGAGGTGAAATTCTTTCTTCCCGGTCCTCTGAGTTTCTTTGTAAAGGAATCCTCAGCGTTGCAGTGGCGCGGCACCGGGAGCCCTGCTCTGCGTCGCTCAATCAAGCACTATGAAGTGAATGGAAAGTGGCCGGCGCATGGGGCGAGCGCTCGGGTGTCCGATTACAGCGACGCGGCGCGCGGCTCTGGCTGCCCCAGCGCGCCGCCCAGCCGGCTCGCTTCACCCGCCCAGCACACTCGGCCGCATCTCCACCCGCCGCGAGGCCCCACCCAGAGCGCGCCCGCGAGAGGGTGGCAGGGAGCCGCCAGGGCGGGGCCGACCCCAGGACAAGCCGCCCTAGAGATACAGGAATGCGCCGCAGCAGTCTGGGGGGACGAACTGAACACCTCTGCTGCTTTCGCGCTCTGCAGTGGAGTGAACAACTTAACAGGGTGTGCTCCAAGGTTTTTGTTTGTTACCGGCTGCTCTTGGAAGGCATTCAAGATTAAGCTTGGCCTTAAATATCAAAGTGCAAAGCAGCTTTTGCAAGAGAAGGATCACTAAATCCTTTTAAGGCAAAGAGATGCGTTTTTAAAAGGGCACGAGTCTCGTTCTTTTCCCGTAGAAAATTTTCTAAAACCGGTCGAGATAAACCAACAGCCTCATCGCAGATGTTTATCCTTTTAATGGGTATTGTTTCCTATTGTTTCCTTAATGTCCGAAAGGCAGTAACTCTGTTGACCTCACCACGTTGACTCTACCTCCACCCTCCCAGATATTACCAAAACATAATTACAAGAAATTATTTCACAGTTTTGTAAAGGAAGGCTGTTCTGAACTATGCCAGCAGATAGAGGTTTACAAATCTAGGCCTCAGGGGGTATATTTCAGCACTACTTTCAGATAAACTTGTTAAACTCTGGAATGACTTTGATGTTTAAGTGAAAATTATTTCTCCGGATCACAATGAGCTACATACTTGAACTTCGGGAGAGATGAGCTTCGGCCTCCATAAAATGAGCAGGTACTTGCTTAAAAATCACTGTGGGCTACAGCCCAGCAGATGTCACTATACAGAGGAAACATGGAGTGTAATTTCTCCACCTTGTTCCTCATAATTTTCTTTATGAAGTAAAGCAGATCACTAAATTCTTATAAACTATCATAGAAAACACTTCTGAAAGTGCAAAATCTTTGATGGAGTGGGACAGCTGAACTAAATCTCAGGTAGGAGGAAGTGAAGAAGTGATTAAGACATATCTTTCATGTATCTAAGCACCACTTGTTATGTCGACATAAGTCATGTCCCTAACTCCTTCTGTATAGCTGAGATATGAAGGGATCATGTCAAATAAGAATGCAAATTTAAGTGTTCAAAAATTATATTCCAGGGCCAATATTATCTTTAAACACAACTATGTTTATGAAAGAAATTTCCAATTCAGTGGATGTGTTCTTTTAAAAAAATCTAATACAGTTAAATTATTTTTTGTGATAATTAGTGCAATAAAAATGTGAGTAGCTCCTTGACATAAGTTTGTAATAATGAATTTAACCCACAAAACATCTGACAGTATCAAAAAACCAGATGCAAACATGAGTAAGCACTATGCATGGTTTTCTCTGAAATACTTCTGAAACTGATTAAGACCCAAGTTATACTGACCACTATTATCTTCCTACTGATGCCTGAGTCAGCATTTGTAAATTAGGAAGACAAGGAATAAGTCATTAAGAAAGAAGAATGCTGTGAGCTTTAACAAATTATGTAATTATTAATTTCAAAATGTGGAGTCATTAGACACTGATTAATCTGTAAATCTATGTAAAGTAGAATATATTTACACATTTATTTTTCAGTTTCAGGGAACTGAGATGAAGAAATGCAAGGTAAAATGCGTGTCAAATGGTGTTTTTACAGGGGAGTTTACTACCAAACTCAATTTATAAAAACCCAAAGCATTATCTCAGTCTCTCATATATACTCAAAAGGCTTTAAGAAAGTGTGACAAATAGTTTAGATTTAACTACAGTCTATGAAACTTGTGCTGTGATTCCCTCTATCTCTCTTGAATAAACTTCTTTTCTATGCATTTAATTGAATTGTGTGCCTAGTACTGAGACACTGAATGCTATTTGCTTAGTACTCAGACATTTACCATTGGCCGCACCTCAAAATAAGTCATGAAAATATTGATAGGCATTAGCCAAGGCAGATTCAAGCACAAGGACGCAATTACTTTTCATGTTTGATTGAAACTTGGGCCATATAGTGAAATTTTAAGAGTGGCACTAAGTTCCCATAGCAAGATTTATCTCTGCTCCCCTTTCTCCAAACTGCTTAGGAGCCTAAAACACCTTGACAGGACTTACATAAGAAACATTGCTGGCCAGTGCTACTTTTCTCCCATGCAGTCTTTGACTCTTACAGGTGGGAAAGTCCTTACAGGTGGGAAACAACATGAGCTAATTGTGTAAGCTAATTTGGGAAAGGTGGACACTACATGGATGTACAAGAGTAATGACACAATTAAATTTCGAGGCTACTAATTACAAATTTTGCCCTCATCAAAATGTCTTGGGAAAAAATATCCAAGTTAAAATACTAGAATCACTCTCATTGAGATGTTATAGAAATGTTATAGAACCTTGTACACTGAAGTTTCTCTATTGAAGTATAGTGACTATTTTTTAATATTTTATATTTTTGGTGGTCCTAAAAAATACTATTTAACTTAAACTCTTGGACTGATTTTGAGTAGTGTACTCATCTTTTTTTTTTAATGAGTTGTACAGCTATGAATTCTCTTATTTCAAATTTAAAGAAAATAGATCATTTTCAGATTTTCTCCATCATACAGATAACCTATATAAATAAACTTTACCTCGAGAATCTCAATCCTTCAGAGATTGAAAGTTGTCCTCTTATTAGTTATAATTAGTATTTGTCACAGGAGAAGATAGTTCATGTATATTCTAGTCATTTTGCATATTATATGAGCAGCATTCTTAAATGAAGTTACTATTTTACATATGAGAACATTGAAGGTTTGCCCAAAGTCACATGGATAGTAAATATTGGACTAGAAAGAGAAACTGGGCATGACTGACTCATCATTTCATTTTTTTCAATATGAACCTGAGCAACGGTTACACTTGCTTCTTCTCTTTAATTCTCCTCTCCTCTTTACCTCTCCTCTCTCCTATCTTCCTCCTTTTCTCAAATTCCAGATGACAGCCTTTTAAACCTCCTGAACTATATCTTTAGAAAGTTTGTACTTCAAATGGTTATTTACATTGTTCACATCAGCCTTACTTCTCCTTGGTTTACCTTAGTTGGTCTGAGAGCAAGCCGGTCAAACAGGTCTGCTCTAGAAATCTGTTGTGGAATTGCTATCTGCATGGATGATAGGCTTTAGTATTTCCTCTATTAAAATCATTCCTTATTTTTCAATAAGATGAGTGTATCTCTATTTTCATTCTTAACCCATTGCTAATCTATATCCCTGACCCTTGATCTCCTTCTCTTTTGATATGTACTAGACCCTAGGTTTCTCAAATTGTACAGTCCCTGGGACTGAACAAAATAAACTGGTGACAGTGGTTTACACTGGAGAGGGAAACTGGCCAGAAAGAGAATTTTTGTTGTTTTCCCCTTTTTGCCTTTGTAATTTTAAACCAGATGAATGTATAAGCTTTTACAAAATTTGAAATTTAATTCTTCAACATTACTTTAAATACCTTTAAACTTCTCAAACACAATAAAGTGCTGTATTTCCCAACTCAACCAAAATAAGAGCATGTGGCCTCTAATGTCTATGTATTATCGTATTTCAAATGTAAAATTAGAATAGTAAGGAATTTCAGTAGTAGGAGCCTGTTAGTGATTTTATTTTATTCTTTATATGCACATGACAAAGTTGTAAGAGAGTGTTGTGATCACTCACACTTTCATCACAGGGGTAAAATGTGAACTCTGTTTTGTCCTTATTGGAATATTTCATGGGAAACCCCATGAGGGGAGTAGTATCTGTCTTTGAGATTAACTATCAATATAAATAATTGCAGTTGCAAAGTAAGTGATAGTTACTTAATAATGTTTGTTAATTGAATATATGCGCACACACCCACAGTCAGACTTCTTTTAAGGAAGGCAAACTGCTTTGATGGCTCTATTGTATCTAAATCTCTCTTTCTCTTTACCTGACAGTATAAAACCCTTTCCCATATCTATTCTCACAGGAGAGCTAAGAGAGGCCCATGGAAGTGCCTCTGATTGTCATATGTGTGTAAGGAGGCTCAAAAATAATAACCAGCTGGAGCAATGAATTCAGGACTGTTAGTTACAGCTAAATTGACTCCCATCTACAGTCCTTCAGCCTGGTCAAAGGCCTTTTCCATGTCATCTTCAGATTTTACTATTTTTCTATTATTCATGGACTTTAAGTGGTTGATTAGAAAGTAGAATATTAAATTGTGTAAACAACTTTCACATCCTAGCAGAGGCATTCTCGTAATGAAAATCATATGACCAAGTCATCTATACCAGTGATTTCTAGGAGACAGAGAAGACTGTGAGGTAAATTTAAAAAGCATCAACTACTACTTATTATACTTATTTAATTTTAGTCATGATACTTAATGCTTTGAAATTTCAAGTGACATCTAATAACTTTAAAGAAGGATATACAATTTTCATTTTTTAACAAATGCAACACAAGATATGCAGCTCGGGGTACATTTCAGAGAAATATTTTTCCTTTGATGGATTGTGTCTGTTGCAATGCGCTCACTGAATTTTAGACGAGAAGTGTACCAGAGGGGAGTATGATTTAAAAGAGAATATGTTATTTAATAGATATTTTACAAAGAGTATTTCTTTTAATATCCATAACACTCCTAAAAGGAAGGTATAAGTATTGACATTATGCAAACAGGAAAGCCAGTGCAAAAATCTGAGTCACCTTCTCCTACCTGGGCCCTATCCCTAGGCAATGAATTCAGATCTGCCTGTGCCCGAGTCCACACACTTCCCACTTTCTACTACCATTGGTACATTAGTCCAGTCCAGTAAGTAGGAAAAGGCAGTGGAGACCTTTACCTTTCCTCCTAGGCTATTTAGGTCCTGAAGAAGGTTTTCTGTTTTTGTTGGATACTAAACACTATCTCACAGATCTGAGTTGTAAATGCAGACGTCTTATTATCACCATGAAATTATAGACAGTTTCAGAGCAAAATCACTGTCTATTTCTCCTTCGTATCTTTAGAATAGCTAGAACTGAGATGATTAATGAACAGCCTTGAAATACAGATGGAGAAGGATTTCAGGGAATATGGGTGGAAGAGAAGAGGGAATCAATAATAAATTGGCTAGGTAAAAGACCACACAATTATAAAACAAAAATTCATGCATATTCTTTTTATCATCCATCCAAGAGCACATTTATAGTTATATAAATTGGTTCTCTTCCCTTATGTCTATTTTGTTACTTATGCAAATCAGTAAATGCCAGTCCAGAAACAAATCTGCACAGTGGATTCAGCCTGAGTAACATGAGGTTCATTGATATCAGGGAAGGTCAAATCTGATTATTACAAGTCACAGGTTACCTGTTATGCCAAATGTCACCAGGGTTACTGAGCAGTCTTTTGTTCATTCACTGAGGATAATGTTCCAGCTTATTTTCACGGCTTAGACATTCCCTTTCACTGACTGAAAGGTCCAGGGTCCAGGTTAAACCCTCATCCCCTCTCATCCATTCCTTCCCCTGGCACCTTAAGCTTCTATGCATCAAATGCCTCACCTTACAATTCTTTGACCACACTATACCTCCTCACACTTCTGTGGTTTTGCACACCATTTCCTCTGTTTTCCCCCATCTCACCCACCTTTTAAATTTTTTCTCATTCATTGAGACTCACCTCAAATAAATCCTCTCTGTTGAATGTTCCTCTGCTACAATCCTAGGCAAAATTAGTCAAGTCCTGGATGTTATATATAAAGTGGTAACAATATTAATTTTGATGTCAAATAGATTTTGATTTAAATTTTTGATACCTAACTTACTATTTTGAGTATTGTTTGATTTCCAGTTTTATTTTTGTTATTTGTAAAATGAGAATTATACCAACTACTGTTAGGTTGATGGTTAATTAGATACTATAATGTATGATGATACCTCTCTCTATTGTATTCCCATAAATTTGTTTATCCCTCTGCTGTATACTTACTTAGTGTTACAATCATGTGAAAATGTTCTCCATTAACTCCCACTGCTACAGGAAAGGACATAGGACTCTAGACATTTTGTAGCCAGAAGCAAAGCCAAGTCGCGGCACACAGTGACTGCTGGATAAATGGTTACTCAATTAACTAAACCGAACTTTTTTTTTTTTTTATATGCTACGCGGGCCTCTCACTGTTGTGGCCTCTCCCATGAGGGCCGGAGCACAGGCTCCGGACGCGCAGGCCCAGCGGCCATGGCTCACAGGCCTAGCCGCTCCGCGGCATGTGGGACCTTCCCGGACCAGGGCACGAACCCGTGTCCCCTGCATCGGCAGGCGGACTCTCAACCACTGCGCCACCAGGGAAGCCCTAAACCGAACTTTTGAAATGATAGTGTTGCATTTCAGTACATGCAGTTCCTTACCAGCTTGTTAAGTAACCACTTTCCAAGGTTCATAACTTTACTCCCAAAGTAATTATGTTTGTATTTTCCCCTTCAGGCCACATTTGAATTTTAATTTGCATTTGTAAAAGCTGTGAACTGTAAAAACATTTGAACTGGCTTGATTCTTGATAATCAACTGTTATAGGAACAGGTGGTGTGAATTAATTCAAATTTTTAAATTTGAACTTTAAAATTAAAATTCAGAAAACATGTTCTGAGCTCTCTGTTTAAAAATTTAAAACAAGGTTCTGTGAAACTCTTATCACATTAAACAAAAAATAAGAGCATGGTTAAAAAGAAACCAGTAGCAGCGATTCTTGGCATAGAAAGGGAAAAATTATCTATTTCTACCAATTGAATATAATTTTGTTTCTTCTCATGTTTCACTCTAGAGGTGTTTCATTCTAGCTTTCTTCTACCAAGGTCTTAATTTGAAACAACAAGAACATAATCTTTTAAGAATTAAATTTAAAATATTCTATAGATTTCCACCCCAATTTTTTTTTTACTTTTTTTTTTTTTTTCCAGTACGGAGGCCTCTCACTGTTGTGGCCTCTCCCGTTGCGGAGCACAGGCTCGGACGCGCAGGCTCAGCAGCCATGGCTCACGGGCCCAGCCGCTCCGCGGCATGTGAGATCTTCCCGGACCAGGGCACGAACCTGCATCCCCTGCCTCGGCAGGCGGACTCTCAACCACTGCGCCACCAGGGAAGCTCTTTTTTTCCTTTTAAGATATATACCATTTAACATAATATCATATATTAAAAATTTGGGGTTATTTAATGCACTAATAATAGCATGAGTTTTAAAACCTTGCTTTACCAAAGGGTTCTTCAATTTATCCAAAAGATTTCTTTAGTTAGCGAATTCTCTGAATGCATTCATGTTAAAAAAGGTATATATCAATTTTCAGAAAATATCTATGGTTTAAATGAAGAGTTACAAAAAATATCACCAATAATACCAATTCAGTTTTAAAATTCTATGATGGGTAGAATAATGCAAAACTTTTAAAATTATAAGTGTATTCCTTCAGGAACATATGGTATATTATTTGTATTTATCTACAGCAAATCCATATCAACTAGGAAAAAAAGCATTTATACTTCATGATAATAGAAAATATGAAAATTTTACAAAAGTAAACCTTATTGAGAGACATTGAGCTCCAGCCATAGAATTAAGTGCTAGGGTTGGGTATTTTTCTACCGATCCCTTAGAAAGTATAAATGTGCACCTGTAACCCCAGAAAATTCATTACATGGGTAAGATTTTATCTAGAGAACTTTTCTTTTCAAAATGAACCATTTCTCTTCTTGGATTTAAAAAGCCCACCTCCCCTATCCCCATACATATCCATATATTTTGAAGAAGTGTCATATTAAAAGTTTCTAGGAATATTCTGACCCTGGGTCTACAAAGTTTAAGAACAAACACTAAAAGATACTATAATTCTATTACAACATAGATATACTGAAGCCATGACCTCAATTTTGAAAGTACGAATTAGAATTAAGCATCTAGTTATTGATGTTGTCATTTGTCTAGGTATGTATGTATAGACCCATTGGAAAGGTTTCTAAAAGGCAGCAATTTTTGATAGGAAATTTTTGATAGAAAATATTTCATTATTTGACTTACATTGAATTTAAGTCTCTTGAGTGCACATAAGCTCCTTGGTCACAATATATTGTTTCTCTATGGGATTTATGTTCTTTATGTACTTTACCTTTATATATACATACATACCCTGAGGTATGATTTGGTTATATGACACATTAATACAAAATGTGTATGTTTGATTCTTTTAGCCTTTCACTTTGATTTAAGGCACTTTAACCGCCAAATCTTCTGTTGTTTTTATTCTTTTTTACATTTCCTCCCTTATCAGACTTTTTTTTTTTTTTTACTTTAGGATTATTATTTGAATGAAGCCAAAACACGATGAGAGTATCTGCAAATTGAAACACAAGAATTTACTTTTAGTGGAGAATGTAGCCTTTGGCAGTATTTTAAACACTGACTGCTGAAACAATGCACGGGCTAATAGTGAAGCTTTGCATGTGCTATGATTTAATCTTCTCAGATTTTGAAGGGCAAACAAGTGTCCTTTACTTTTAAAGTTTAACATTTTCCTCATATTTAGACTTGGAAAAATAATCTGTTCACTGCTCAGTTTCACCATTTTTAAGTTAAGATCCAAGATCACAGATTGGCATAAATTTAATTATAAATCTACTTTTCTCAGACATCGCAGCCTGGTAACTAATCAAGTCACATAGATGATCCATATTTTACTGAACTTGTCAAGTTATACAATAGTTTAACCCAAATAAGGTCCTTTACTAGAGTAATAGCTTTTCTCAACATGTTTCTTAAATACTCATACAATTAGACAGCTACCCTGCTACTTACTGTCTCTTTTCTCTTCTAATGCTTCCTCTTCACCCTCATTTTTGAGTCAAAACCCCCATGCCTGCTGTTGAAATATGGATTATCTTTAAAGAAACAAAGTTTTGCTGTGTACAATACCAAAGAGGGTTGGAGGTGGAGGGAAATGCTTTATTTCCCATTTTTGATGCTTTCTAACAGAGAGCTATATTAGTTCAGTTTGCATCCTATTGTCCTAAGGAATTTTGCAAGGAATAGCTCTGTTAGCATTTCTAGCTTTTATATTCAGCATATCTTACCTTTCACCTCTCACCTAAGATTTAAAAACAAGGAAAGCGAAGCAAGGAAATAAATCTGAATGAAACCCAGGAAAGACAGAAGGTAGTACTCAGAATCTACATCCCCCTCCACCTCTTTTAAGTCATCACTATCTAGCCCTGTTACAACCTACAGGGTGTCCTTTTTCTATGCAGGTGATGGCCACATTGTCTTGACTACAGTTTCAATGGCTTTCTGAATTACGCCAGTATCACTTGGGAGGAATTGTGGTTTGAACTGTGTCCCTCAAAAAGGCATGTTGAAGTCTTAACCCCTGTACTTGTGAATGAGACCTTATTTGGAAATAAGGGTCCTTGCAGAGAGAATCAAGGTAGAAGGGGATCATTGGAGTGGGCCCTTAATCCAATATGACTGGTGTCTTTAAAAGAAGGTCATATGAATACGGTGACAGAGATTGGAGTTGTGCTACCACAAACCAAGGAACACCTGGGGCTACCAGAAGTTGGAAGGCACAAGGAAGGATTCTCCTATAGGGAATTCAGAGGAAGCATGTCACTATCAACACCTTGATTTTGAGCTCCTAACCTCAGGACTGTGAAAGAATAAATTTCTGTCGTTTTAAGCCACCCGGTTTGTGGCACTTCGTTACACCAGCCCTGGGAACCTAATGTTAAATAGTTTTCTGCTCTGCTCCCTGCACTGTGCTTCTTTCCCCTGAATCATACTACTTGTTATAAATTAACATTCACCAAGGACTCAGACAAGTTCTCTTCTCCCTGAGCTTCAGATTCCTGACTTGTACAATATTATCAGTGATGTTTCCCTCCCATAACTGTGTTGCTTAAGCAAAATAAAAAAACATGAAATATCTAACATGTATAAGAGTCACTATTTCCCTGCTTCACTAATTTCAAACATTTTCTAATTATATGGAATGTAAAATCCTCAATTTCATATTTATTAATGAAAGTCAAGATGTTTCATGTCTTAAAATATCTAACAAAAAATGAAGAAATATTTACAAAAATAGCATTGAGATTGCATTAGAGTCAGAGACATTATGATGAACTCATGTTGAGTTTAATATATAAATATGTATGGAAACAGAAACAGCTACAGATATGTATGCATGATGGCTAATTTTGTGGGTCAGTTTGGCTGGGCCACTGTGCTCAGATATTTCATCAAACATTATTCTGGATGTTTCTGTGAGAATGATTTTGGATGAGATTAATGTTTAAATCAGTGGACTTTGAGTCAAGTGGATTGCTCTCCATGATGTGGGTGGGTCTCATCCAATCAGTTGAAAGCCTAAATAGAATAAAAAGACTGTCACCCTTCAAGCAAGAAGGAATTCTGCAGCATATGACTATTGGATGTGAACTGCAACATTGGCTCTTCTCTGAGTCTCCTACCTGCTGGGCCATCCTGTAGATTTTGTATTTGTCAGCTCACATAACCACATGAACCAGTTCTTTAAAATAAATCTCTTTCTATGGTACACACATCCTATTGGTTCTATTTTTCTGGAGAACCATGATACAGTATGTACACAGGGGTTAGTATGTATATGTATACTACCTAGCTATATATATTGAGAAGCAATGACATACAATAACAACAAGCACATGTAATACCTTGATTTTGGTTTCAAACACTATTCTCCAATAAAAAGGTACCAGAGCTCCTATTTCTCCAAATAGCTGATTCTAGAACCAGGGCAGAAAAAAATAAAAGACAAACCCCGATCATCTTGTAGCTCCAAAAAGTAAGGAAATGTTAAAAAATGAAAGGATGGGGATACTTCAAAGAGACATGACTAACTTAAAAGAGTTCCCAATGGCCAAAGCTAGAACAATTTGAGCAACAAAATAAAAAACATTATACTGGGTTATAACCTAAAGTATAAAATAAGTATACATGAGTTCATACTGATATAAATGAATGACTGAATAAATAAATAATTGAGGAAGAAGAAACAAGTGTTTCTTCCCAGAGGAATTCCAAATAATATGTGTAGATACTCCACGCTACAAGAGGTAAACAGTAATTCTTGTCTCTATCCTCAGTTAAGGATGGACTAGACTTAATGATTTATTTCCAAAGAATAGAGCATCAAAAGGGGAAATAGTGACTGTAGAGTGGAGAATCATGGAAAACACTACTTTAACCAAGTAATTAAGATTAACACCATGAATGACGTACTCTAGGTAGCATGTACTTCTGATATGATATGAAGAGAAGGGCACTTCACTTCTTTTGTATTCTTTCCAAAACCTATAACCACAGTCTAATCGACATTAAACAACAGACAAACCAAGATTAGAAGACATTATGCAGAATACCTGGCCAGTATTCCTTAAGATTGTCAAGGTCATAAAAACAAAGAGAGGACTTCCCTGGTGGCCCAGTGGTTAAGAATCCGCCTGCCAATTCAGGGGACACAGGTTCGAGCCCTGTAAGATCCCACATGCTGCAGAGCAACTAAGCCCGCGCACCACAACTACTGAGCCTGCGCTCTCCAGCCCGTGTGCCACACTACTGAGCCTGTGTACCGCAACTACTGAAGCCTGCGTGCCTAGAGCCTATGCTCCAGAACAAGATAAGCCACCTGAATGAGAAGCCCGCGCACCGCAACGAAGAGCAGCCTCTGCTCGCCACTACTAGAGAAAGCCCACGCACAGCAACAAAGACCCAATGCAGCCAAAAATAAATAAATAAATTCATTTATTTAAAAAACAAAACAAAAACAAACAAACAAAAAAAGGAGAGGCAGAGAAACTGCCACAAACCAGAGAAGTCTGGGGAGGCCTGACAACTAAATGCAATGTGCTACCTTGGATTGGATCTGGAATATAAAGAGGACATTAATGAAAAACTTGGTGGAATCCAAATAAAGTCTACAGTTCAGTTAACAGTAATATATCAATGTCAGTTTCTTAGTTCTGATAAATGTACCATGGTAATGTAAAATGTTAATGGGGGAAACTGAGCAAGGGTATGTGAACTCTGTACTCTCTTTGCCACTTTTCTGTAAATCTAAAATTATTACAAAATAGAAAGTTTATTTTTTAAAAAGTAGCACCAATTTTAAAAGTAAATAGTAGAGATGGACTTATAATTCTCTGGCCAGTTCATCTCTTCCTCTAGTCCTGTTCTCCACTTTTAAACATATATAAAGGTCTATGCTAATATTTCTTACATAATTTTAGAGACGATCTTTTGTGTTCATGGAATGATAGGTGGAAGCAGAAACTTGTACAATATCTAATTTACTTTCAATCTTCTATCCCTGTAAAAGTGAGATTGCTATCACTTTTTGTTACTTTTAAAATCTTATTTCTGTTATAAATTATATTCTTACACTTTTATTCCTTTTTCCATCAACAATAGCCAATATCTCCTGAATCCTCATTTTGTAAGATTTGCATGTTATTATCACCCACAGCCTCTCCTCCAGCTCTTCTCTAACTTCCTCTCTCTAGTCACTTGAGCATTTTCTTATATATTGTCAAGGTTGGTTATACCATATTCTGTTCCATAACAATAAGTAACCGTTCTGCTCTATCTACAACTTAGTTTTAAAATTGAAAGGCAATATGAGGTATTTTTTATTCATGTTCATCTAAATAGTGTTTACCATGGAACTGTGTCATACTGTGATAACATTTTCTTTTCTATATAGTTTTTTTTGTTTTTTTTTTGCGTTACGCGGGCCTCTCACTGTTGTGGCCTCTCCTGTTGCGGAGCACAGGCTCCGGACACACACGCTCGGCGGCCATGGCTTATGGGCCTAGCCGCTCCGCGGCATGTGGGATCTTCCCCGACCGGGGCATGAACCCGTGTCCCCTGCATTGGCAGGCCGACTCTCAACCACTGCGCCACCAGGGAAGCCCCCTATATAGTTTTATTCATCCTTTCATTCCATCATTTATATCTTTCCTGTAGTTTAAGGTGACTTTCTTTTTTTGTAGCTTTTATCACATTTTTTGTTCTTTAAAATTCTCAAAATAACAAACCTATGAAATCTTTTTTTTCCTCATGACATAATTCCCTTCTCCCATCTTCTATTCTCCTTCTCCAATGTGGACTGATTACTGTATAAAACATTCTGGTCCATATCTATATGACTCTTGAGGATTGAATTCTTTATTTTCTAAATTCCATATGTCCATTTCCATTTTTTGGTGTTAGTTTGCTCATTTACTCCTTTTTACTAGAACTCACACTTAAGGAACTGCCTAAAAAAGGGTATGTGGAAAGTAATCTTTTGATAGCTTATTTGTGCAGCAGTGACTTTATTCTGTCCACCATTCTCTCCATATGGTCCAGGGTGAAGATTGATCGACTTTGAAGGCATGTACCACTTTCTTCCAGGATTCAATTTTGTTGTTAAGAAGTCTGATGCTAGTTTGAGCATTATTTCTCTATAGTTTAAGCAGTTTGGCCTTATAGGAACTCCTTTCTGTCCTTGCCGTACTGAGCTTTTACAATGCTTTTCTAAATGTATATCTTTTTCATATACTCTGCTAAGCACTCAATTAGCCCTTTTAATCTGTAGATTTATACTGACATCTTTCAGAAGTGTCTATTAATTTATTTTTAATCCTTTTCGTTGTATTTTCTCTCTTCATGCTTTCTAGAGATTTTTACTAGTTTGATGTTCAGTCCCCAGGATTGATCTTCTATGTCTTTTACCTTTTTTATCTTCTTGAGAAATTTCTTTGACTTTATATTTTAAACTTACTTAATTATTTTAGGGGCAATAAATTATTAATTGCTAAGAGATCTTTTTTGTTCTCTGATTACTCTTTGTCATAGAATCTTATTCTTCTATTATGGAAGAAATATATTCTTTACAAAAATCTAAGGCCCCTATTAAATTTTTGAATGTTTTATTTTCTTTTGTAAATTATCCATTTCCTTAGGGTCATTTATTCATCTGTTCACTTTGGCTTTTTTACATTTCATACTTTTCTAAACTTTCCTGTCAACTCTAGTTATCCATTTATGTGGATTCATGACTATGAATTTTTCTGATGTGTGAGGTATTTGCTGATTGCCAGACTGTTTAGAATAAGGTCAGAATGTTGAATTGCTACATATTTGGATCCTTAAATCAGAATATAGATAGTCTTATTATAGGGCGGCTACTTCCTCACATGTTAACAACCTTTAAAAGGTTAATTTTTGATCTCAGAGTTAAAAAGCTGGCTGTCTATATTTAGTTGTGAGAAATGGAGTAGATTAACTATTCCATCTACCTACTGTAAATTAATCTTCACCTTTTATAGTAACTGAGACTTCTGGTTCTGAACTGTCCTGTAAGTTTGTAGCATATATTGACTCTCTCCTCACCCCTGTTGCCTTTTCCTCATATTCTCTAGGCCACAGATTTTTTTATCCTTTTGCAGTAGTACCACTTTGCCATCTGCTTTCTGTCTTCTAGAAACGTGTCAGAAGCTCATGGATAACCCCATTCTGCTCGCTTTGTTGCTGCAAATCACTTTAATGTAAAGTTAAGTGGGGAATTATATAAATACAAATGTTCCATCTACCATTTTGAACAAAGCTTCCCCTCTCCCAATCTTCTTTCTGTTTGGAATTACTGTTCCTCCATCTCATCTCAACATTGGTAAAAATTCTGTTTTGCACTGGGAAGATTTACTGACTAAGGAAAACAGAATGCCAATAAAATTGCTTTCAGTAGGCCTTGCTTATTAGATGTTGGCTGTTCTAAGAGTTTACTACATAAAAAAAAACTAGACAATTATAAAAATGAGATACATTATATGTGGTGTAGAGAAGGCTATCTTCTCTCTTAACTCTTGGCCCCAGCTCCTCACCTACTGAATTAAAAAAAAGAAATAGGGCTTCCCTGGTGACGCAGTGGTTGAGAGTCCGCCTGCCGATGCAGGGGACACGGGTTCGTGCCCCGGTCCGGGAGGATCCCACATGCCGTGGAGCGGTTGGGCCCGTGAGCCATGGCCGCTGAGCATGCGTGTCCGGAGGCTGTGCTCCGCAACGGGAGAGGCCACGACAGTGAGAGGCACGCGTACCACAAAAACAAACAAACAAACAAACAAAAACTCTGAGCTCTCTGCTAAATTTTATATATTTCAATTTTATACATAAACCCTCTGTTAGAAATATTTTTCATAATTTTAAATAACATCTCAATACTATAACCAAACAATATGTTTCAACACTTTCAAGGCATTCGCAGAAATGGTTTTGATACGAGAAATGAAATCATATCTTGGAATTTGTCCACATAAGTCTTCCTATCTAAGTCCACGTGTGAACTTAAATGGGGCTTCATTATACACTATGCCTTCTAATTTAATAAATCAGTATATAATTATTAAAAAAATAAGAATATATGTACTAAACACATTCATGTAAGATTTTTCATGCATTCTCTAGTCTTGAAGACTATGTAGGTCTCTACATGCCCTTATAAGGATATTTTTCTTTATCACTAGACAGAATAAGTATCTTCTCATGTGGAGTGGGGCCATGACTTCAATGACATTTTAATGGATTTTAAGTGGATCTTGACCCTGACCTTATCTTATTTGTATGTGACTTTCTGTAAAGCATTAGACCTATGTCCTTTATTCAGTTAAATTATGTGAAGCAAAGCTGGTACATGCAATTCACTTCTTTTGTTCTGTGACAAAACAATATTTGTAAGTGGCTTTTATTCATATGGTGAATTAGTGATAAAATTAGATAGTTATTTTCAATTATGGCATAAAAGACTACTGGGGAGTGAATTTTGGATCAGTGCATTTGAGCTGAATATTCCATTTGATGTCATTTCCAATGTCAGGAATGGCCTCTGTCTAATGTATGGCCATTTCAGTGAGGGCTATGCCACCTTGTCTTTCTCAGCTTGTGGTGTTTAAAGAGTTTCTTTATGTGACTGCCTGGTATCTTTGAACTATTTATTGTAAAAACCTGGCCATCTTTATATTTTTATGTAAAGTTAAAACCAAGTGTTTATAATTATTGTATTTTGGTTGTGATAATTAATATAACTTTATACAAAATTATCAATAGACACTTTCCTTAATCCAGAAGATTTCTTTAATATTTCCTCTGGGGAGAAATCATGTATTATCATCTTAAAACCAGTTTTATACTTGATTGAACTAAAATCTGGTCAAAGCACCTTTTATTCCCAAATTATCTGTAATATTTAGAATCCTAGAATTGGAAAGAATCTTTGAGATCATGTTGTCTAATCCATTCTTTATACTTATGGAAACTGAAGCTTGAGGTGACTGGTGAATTGTTAGTATACTAAAACTAATATTCAGCAAAGCCTCAGATCAGATAGAACCATTATGTGTTGGTTACCAGTCCACAGCTCCTTCCATTGCCACTTTGTGTCCACCACACTCCCATACCGCAGTAAATCAGATATTCATTCCTCATTGGCCCAAAGAACTGACATAAATGAGTAAGTATGTCAAAAGCTATTTGTCATTTATCATTGTACAGGAATTCACAGAGTCCTGGTATCACAGAATAAGAAAGATCTTAGGGGTCATCCAACATTATATTACATTACATTATACTAGTTTATATTACATTCTATTCTATTTTATTATAGTGTGTGTTATATGTAATATTGCATAGGCTTAATATATTATTTTTGTATTAATTTTATATCCTATGTATACACTTAAATCTTGATTTTTTATTCAATTACAACTACTTATTCAGTACTTACTATGTAAAAGATATAATGCTTAGAACTTTACATTTATTATCTAATTTAATTTTCACAATCACCTTGAGAAGTTTCCTAATCGCCAATTACAGACAGGCAAGCAATGTTGAAGAGACAGTCTTTGAGAGAGTGAACATCTCACTTCATATCTCACAGAGCAGGAAATCAAAGTCAAGTCTATCTTTCCCCATGGTCTGTATTGTTAACCATACTTTTCTTTGGCACTTCACACTATGTTCTGCAAAACTGCCAATCTTATTCTCACTTTAGGGTATTCAATGTAATGGGTCCCTCTGCCTGGGAATGCTTACTCCTCCATCTTTGCATCGTTCCTAACTTCCAGTCATTGAGATCTCAGTTGCAATGTCAGCTCTTCAGAAAATTGTTTCTTGTTCATTTGTTTATGTTTATTTATCGTATTTTAGTTATTCACTTTTAGGGTTAGGGTTAAGGTTGTGGTTAGGGTTATTTACTTTATATTCTTATTGATTATGATTAAATTTTCCATAACTTCTTTTTATCTATATTTCTTTCTTCCTTTCTCCCTTCCTTTCTTCCTTTCGTTCTTTCTCTCTCTCTCTCTTTCTTTCTTTCTTCTTTCTATTGTCTTTTTTAGACATTCACTAAAATTTAAATTCATGAAAGCAATACATTTGTCTCCTTTACAACTCTAGCTTAGTCCAATGCCTGGCATGGAGTAGCTCTCAAAGATTATGACTTGAATGAATAAAGGAACTTACATGATTTATAGACTCTTAGCATTTTTTGTTATTATAATCTCATCGTAAGAGTTAATGATATTTTTAACAAAATAATTTATTTTCAGATACAGTACATAACCTAAGAGGTGCATTATAATTTACTTATTCTCTACTTTTGATTTTTAAAATTTTTAGTTTGCTATATATATATATATATATATTTTTTTTTTTTGCTCTAGATTAAAGTTTTCATCCTTGGCACTATTGACATTTTGGCCTAAATATTTCTTTGTTGGGTATAAAGGTGGGATGCTGCCTCTTGCACTGTAGAATGTATAGCTGCATCCTTGGTCTTTACTCATTAGTAACTAGTAGCTTCTCGATCCGCAAGTTGTGAATACAACGATGTATCCAGATATGGCCAAATTACCCCCAGTTGGAAACCATATCTCTAAATTACGCTGCAATAAATACCTTTAGTTATAAAGCTTCTTTCCATATGTAAAAGTATTTCTAAGGGTCAACATCTCAGGTATGTTTTGTAGATGGAAAAGTAGAGGCTTAGAGAGTAAAACATCTTGCCAAAGGTTACAGTTATGAAGTGGCAAAGTTGGAACTTTATCCCCAGTCAGCATGAGTTCAGGACTTTGTGTTTAACCACCATGCTTCGGGACTCCTAAATGAAGGCCCCATGAAGTCTGATCCCAGACTACAGTATCTTGCATTTCAATACTTTCCTTCACCGTACTTCTACTCCTTTTTCCCAGATTATCTTGCTCTTCCATCCTGGTTTCTGGTAATCTATTTTCCTATTTTGTACTTGGAGATTCCTATTCTCCCTGTCTCATCCCTTCCATTCACCTCTCCCTTTGTTTTGGTCAGGTTCCAAAGAAGCAGACCCTGAGTCAAGGACGTATGCATAAGTGACTTATGAAGGAAATGACCACAGGGTTACTGGTTAATGACCACAAGGGATAAGGAGTTGGAGGAATCAGGAGAGAGAAGGGAAGGAAGCCAAGTAACAGTGCAGATGCAATCTCAGGCATAAGTCCTGCAGAAGGTAACTTACGCCTGGTTCTGCAGGGAGTTATATATTATGCCTTAGAGGTGCCCCATCTGGAGGCAAGAGAGCTGGTTTTCATAATATCTGTCAGTCTTTTGTCATTGTTAAGGGGTAGAAGATAGGTTGTTGAATACATACCAAAGGATTAATACCCCACCACTTCCACATAGAAAAAGTGAAAAGGATCCAATGGATCTGTGAAGAGCCCCACACTGTCCACTATATACTTCTCAGGTATTGAGTCAGCTCTATCCTAAAATTCACCATCTGCTTACTGTTTTCTGTTGCTGTGACCATTCTACTAGGTCCTGGCTAATAAACCAGGAACACTTAACGCTAGCTGTGAACAATGGTCCTGGGACCACGAGTTCTAGGATAGCCTCCTCTGGGAATCTTTGGTCTTTATCACAAAAGAAAAAAAAAATTAAGTTTGTTCATGTGTGTGGAAATTCACTGACACTTTGATAAGAGATCCCTGGACCAAATGTGGCCTCTTAGGGACTCCCATTTGAAGGCTTTGTCCTAGGTAGAACTGGAATTTTTGGCCTGAGGAAAATGGCAATTACCTCACTTAGGGACAGCTGGTACCTTCATGGGGAGTTAAACTTAACTTTACAGATAGAAACTAGTCATCTTGTGATTCATAAATATGAACTCATTGCCATAAGGAGTATACCAGGGGCAGGCAGGAAGGCCATAGCAAAGACAATTACAGTCTTATTTCAGTGCCATAAAGAAATGTCACATGAGCCTTGACACAAATTCTTACAAACTGAGGATCATGCAACTATTGCCCAATAGAGTTAAACAGAATGATTGTACTTGGTCTTAACTGCCCAGTTTCTGTCATAAAAATTAGGCACTGAATAACACCATGATACATAATGGAGTGAGAAAATGTTGAATTTCTTCATATCAGAGACTGTGAACACAATCCTAAAATAAATATCAAGCTATCAAAACCCCAATGCAAAATATATATCAATTTGCAAGAAAAATTTATACAATTGATATCCTATAAGTGTCATTTATGACATACTTCTTTCATCCTCTCTGCTCTGTTGTTTGGTCACCTTCCTTGTCTCTCTTCTCTTTCCTCTCCTTTACTTCCCTCACCAATTTAGTATTTATTTCCTAAGAAACAAGTTTACATAAACCTTAGTTAACGCTTTGCCAACAGAGATTTCTCACTTTTCAACTGCAAAGATCAAGGTATTTTTCTAATGAATCCATTCCAAAGAGGAATTCTAATGTCCACTGATTAAATAATAATTGTTTTCAATGTGTTTCAAATATATTGATATTTGAGAAAGTTATTGTAAGCAGAAGACTTCTTAATATTGTTGTGCTGACAAAAAAGTAAGTTTGTAAAATCAGATTGTTATTTAAGAGCCCTGATTCTGAATAAAAGGCTCAATTTTCTCTTCTATATCCAGGAAACACTGGCTGATCCATGGCTCTTGCCAGCACTCTCATAGCTGCTTCAGACAGCCTGTTGCAGAAACTCTGGCTGAGTCATGTCTCTGCTCAGCTACTCAGTAATGAGCCATCTCTAGGGACATTCCTGAGACGAGCCAGAGATGTATTTCCAGTCTCCACCTATTTCTCTGTTATGCCCCAGGCCATGTCCACATTGGTGGAATTTCCAGTGCAATGCCCGCTCCGGAGGATAAAGGGAAAGTTTGCAGAATTGCTACTGAATATTACTCAATAAATCAAGAAGCAATGAATGGAATGGAATGCAAAATCCTTGGCTGTTAGCCCTAGATGGAACCACTTCCTTCTTATAAGCAAATAGTGGTTAACAGGTTGACTTGGAGGGCTGTGGGAGTAGGATGGTTTCTAAGTAGTTAATTTTACTCTGAAAATATGGAAAATACCTTTTTCAAAGGGAGGAACTAAGCTATTTCTTTTTTTTTTCCCCCTCAGAGTAATAAGTATTTATCCAGGTAATATAATCAGTGAACAAATGTTTGCTGATTTAAATTGTTAAACAAAATGATTCAAAAGAGTTACTAAATGAACACTTGCTGATTTAATAAATAACATTATTATTCACATATGAAATGTGTTAGGTTCTGCAAATACTACATTCTCTCCTTTCAGCCAGTATTCTACTTTGGTCCCAGGAGAGCCTCCAAAAGAAAATTGCTACTGCCAATCTAGAAAGATAGCCATCTGAGAATGAAAAGTATAAAACATAATAAAAAAGATGTTGGAGACAGTGAATTGTAGAGAAAATGCAGAAATGGCTCTTCTTTTCATCCCTATTTTGCTAATAGTCATATCTGCACCAAAATCAAAGTATAGGAATGGACAAATTTTCTTTCAGACTCAAGAAAAGTGCTTCATATCACTGTTTCCTGATTTTCTTTTTCAAGATGACCTACTGCTGTTAACTTTTAAAATATTTCTTCAATTTAAACACTCCCTTTGGTCCCCCGACCCCATCTCCCCTCAAATGTTCCAGTGTTATTAGAACTGCTCCCTCCTGAACCTCCCCCTCTAGCCAGTGTGTTCATGTTCATGTACTCATGCACCACACCCGTTTCCCACATATGGCAGATATCACTGTTGGATCAACAATATTTCCTGCAGAGATTTCATTCTGAGACCTCTATCTGGGTAACTGTGATTTACAGATAAAATCTACTTGATGCAGTAACTGTAGTCATTCATCCTTTTAAGTCCATGCTTCAAAATACCACCAAGTTTTTTTTTTTTTTTAATAAATGTGAGTATGCCACTTCCCTGTTTAAATCCTACATGGCACACAATTTCCCAGAATATAAAATATAAACTCTTTGGCATGGTAAAAGGGCTTTGCAAGGTGACCTTAACCAGCCTTTTCCTATGCCTGTCACATATGGGTTCCAAGCTCACAGTGCTCTAAATCACTCCTTGTTATCAACATGTGGTCCCTGTCAAGTCTCTATGCCTTCGCATTTGCTCTTCCCTTTAGCTGGCATAACTTCCTCTCTCGTATTACCACTTCTTCTCAGTTTTAGGATTTGGTTTAAATGCTATCATATCTGTGAAGTCGTCCCTCAATCTCCCAGACAGAGATAATTATTCACTCACTCTGCTCTTCAGAAGCTAACAAAAGCAGTGAGTGTCTAAAACTCTGTTAGGTTGCTGTACTAAGGATAAGACATGGCTGCTGTCCTTTGAAAGATCATGGGCTACTGGAGCTATGAAGGTATTTCAATTTTGCTCTATGTTTTTATTATTTTTGGACAGTCCTCCCTGAGCTCTGAGCTCTTTGAAGAACTGTTTGTCAACACTGATTGTGAAGTTTAGGCAGAAGTCGCTGGAAGCCATAAGCACACTGGTGTTGAGAGAGAGGCAGAATGTACGTGTAACAAAGAGCATTACAGGACCTTCCCATAACTAGTTGAGTATTGGTCAGTGCGCTAATTAAAGATAAACATTTCCTGTTACACCAGCTTTCCAAATAGGCATCAGTTTTTAAAATTATTGAAATGTAGTAACAACTGCAGATCTGCCTGGGAATGAGCTGGCTATTTATTATCTTTAGAGCAGAGTTAGACTAGGACTGAGAAGCATTAGGTGATTAGGAAAGTGGATTATGGATGTAATTTTAGAAGAAAGCCAAGCCATTGGAGTTACTCTCTTAATAAAGCAAATTTCCTTAGAAGGGGTAACACATTAAGCAGCATCTTAGTATGCGTTTATTTATTATCTTTTCAAAAAATGTATATTGATGATCTTCCTCTGTGTAAAAGATGGTGCTAGATAGAGTTGATACAATAGATATAATCTTTTATTCTGAGGGCAAAAAAAGACAATAAATAACTAATGTGCAATAACATAAATTACAAATAATCAATTAACTATTTCACTGTAATTTTTTGTTTTTTAATTTAATTTTTATTTTATATTGGAGTATAGTTGATTTACAATGTTGTGTTAGTTTCAGGTGTACAGCACAGTGATTCAGTTATACATATACATATACCCATACACACTACTACATATAAAATAGATAATCAACAACAATCTACTTTATAGCACAGGGAACTCTACTTAATATTCTGTAATAAACTATATGAGAAAAGAATCATCGTAATTTTGAGACACGGGTGAAGAAAGCATAGAACGGAATAATAAAATTTAACCTTGTGGTCAGGCAACTTTTCTATGAGGAACTGATATCTAAACCATGATATGAGGAATGGCAGGACTTAGGTGAAGAAGGGATGACAGTGTGTTCCAGGCTTAGTAAATAGCCTGTGCAATTGCCCCATGGTTTAATGGTATAGAATGCATTCAAGGATATGAACAAGGCAGATACAGTTTGGAAGCAGGAACCTAGGGTCAACATGTATTAAGCTGAGTGTAGAGATGTAGAGAGTAATCAGATTTTGGTAGGTCATATTCAGAATTTCGAATTTTATTATAAAAGCAATGGGTAGGCATTTTCTCTTCTCTTTAAGAGGAAGGGATTTGTACAGAACATTGATCTTAACAGATTTTCTGGCTAAGAAATCATAGCTTGGAGATAGATAATGCTGATGTGAGGAAGTCTAGTAAAAACGCTTGAAATGTATTTGATACAGAATTGACAGGACTTGATGTTACATTGGACATAAAGTTTAAAGGAGATGGAAGTATCAAAGATGATTATCTGCTTTCTGGCTTAAGCAATTAGGCGGAAGTCCAAGTTACTTTTTGCCAGTGGAACGTAGGAGGGGGTCTGCTGGCCATGAGGGGATCTTGTATTTACTTCTGGATATACTAGATGTGAGGTAGCTATAGTACCTCTGGGTGGAGCTGCCAGTAGGAAAATGGTTATATTAGTGTGGAGTCAGATGACAGTTATAGGATTCAGATTTCTATTTTAGACTCTTCCACATATATCGGATAAATGAAGCCATTAGAGAAGATAATAAAGCCCAGGTAAAAATTATGGAGTGGTAAAGAAAGAAGGCCTAAGAAAGAGCCCTGAGGAACTTCAGCTTTTAAAAGTTTAATAAAGAAGGAAGTATTAGCTATTAGACTGAAAGTATATGTGAAGTACTTTACCAATTATTAGCAAGCTAGCAATTTAAGAAGACAGAGCACTTTTACAAAGAAAATGCAAAAGACTTAATGGTTTTTTATTATGATTTTTTTTCTGAAAGAAGAGAAATTATTTTTTAGCAAATTAGTCATGTGCCTACTAGCATTATGTTATTAGAAAAGTCATATGACTATGACTATTAAAAAGTCAAAAAAGTTAGCCTTGGAAAGAAGTGAAGTATTTCATCCCACAGATAAAATCTGTAGGCTAAAAGTAAAACTTCTATGCTATATGTCACCATTTTGACATTCTCCATTGTCTAGAAAATTTAACTAATTTTGTTTTTACCAAATATTGACTTCATAAATCATCTCATTTGCCTGAACATAAGAGTTGGCTTTTTATTTTACCTCCCTATGATGAGATGACATCTTTTTCTGAGAACATAGTAATGTGGTGGTCTTAGAAGTCCCTGCTAGAACAGTAAACTGATGTTGATATGTATGTTTAAGACTAATTTCATTTTGTACAAAAATAACATATGATAAAGCATACGCCAGAATACTGTTTTTATCTTTTGAGGATTAAATTTCCCTTTGTAAAAAACAAGTCAAATGGCCTGGAGGCAATGTCACTATTGCCTATTAGTGCCACAGAGAAAGAGATTTGGACTAGAAAGTAAACTTTTCATTTACAAATCTCTCTAAAGCAAAACCAAATATCCTGGAGTTTTGGAAAGCACTTGAAATAACTTTTGAAACAGGAGACAATTCAAGAAGAGGGCAGACAAGTACAAATGAATCTTTCTAAGAGTTAAGAGGGTTTCTGAAACATTCAAGCAATGAGAAAGAATAACATTTGCTCTCAGAATCATGGCAACATTATTGTTAAACCTTTCATATAGTAGTAAGTGGTTTGAATATTTGAGAACTAGACAGTTCCAGAAATCCACTCCTCTTTTAGAAGAATTAACATTTGAGGTATACTTAGAAGAAAGAGGATTTCTATAGGCAGAGAATGACAGGAAGGCTGTACTGTCTGAGAGAAGATATGAAGGGTATGTGAAAGTGAAAATGTGTTGGAGGAACCAGCTAGTTTATGTTGTGTGCAGAGCATCGGGTGCCTAAAAGGAAGTAGTAAGAGGTTAGGGTGAAATGGAAGGACACTAGACAGCCACTATTTGGTCTGCCTTGTATCTTTCCCTCATTCTGAGAAAAGTCACCTCCTCTCTCAATCATCTGATTCTCATGTAACTCAAAAATACGTGATTCTATTTGGGGCTCCCAATTATGATATATTTATTGCCTGGCTCCCAATTCCATTGTTATCACTAGAATGGATAGGTGGCCCTTGCCAGGGTGATTGGAATTTTATTTTTAAGATGAAACGAAGGGCAGTTATGTCTTCATCTTTTCCGCAGTTTGGTCATTGTGATTAGGCAGAATAATGACCCTACAAAGATGTCCATTGTCTAATTCACGGACCCTGGAAATATCTTCAGTTACATGGCAAAGGGGAATTAAGGTTGCAGATGGAGTTAAGGTTGCTAATATGATGAATTTAAAAAAGGGAGATTATCCTGGAGTATCCAATTGAGCTCAGTGTAATCACCAAGTCCTTAAATGTGGAAAAGGAAGGCAGAAGAGGAGGTCAGAGTAATAAATACCAATTTATCTGGGAACCTTGAGAAACTGCATGGCTTTCAAGTAATTTAGAATTTCAATTTCCCATTCTCCCTTACATCTTGTGCTTTCTTGGGCAGATTTTCTTCCTTTGGTGTTCTTGTTAATACAGGGTTAAGGTACCATATTTCCTCGGTCCTCTGACATAAGCTTTATATCTTAAAATATTTATTAATTTGGGATGCATAGTACAGTGGACCCCTGAACAACATGGTTTTGAACTGCACCGGTCCACTTCTACACGGATTGTTTTTTTTCACTAAATGCATACTACAGTACTACAGGTTCTAATGTTGGTTAAATCTGTGGATGTGGAACTGCAGATAGGAAGGGCCGATTGTAAAGTTAATACTCAAATTTTCCACTTCAGGAGGGCGGGGGGCCCCTACCCCCCACATTGTTCAAGGGTCAAATGTGTAATCAATATCACATTTAAAATAATACATGTCATGCTCCTATTTTTCTCTGAATGCTGTTATCAAATCAATAGTGTCTACAATTGATAATATCTTAGAATTGAGGAAATGTGCTAATTAATGTCTGTTTTTCATGAGGATTAAATGAGTTAGTAATGTAAAGCACTCAGAATAGTACTTAGTACATAAGTTTCACTTAACAAATGTCAGTCATTATTGTCAATAAACATCATCATGATTATGCTAGGTAGAATAGTGAAATCGTTAGGAGCACAGTTTTTGAAGCCTGAGCTCAAATCTCACTTTGCCATTTGTTGTCTGTGGGGGCTGACAAGTTATATAGTTTCTCTAAGCTTTGGTTTCTTCTTATTAAAAATGGAAATATAAAATTTACATTAAGACAGCAACGAGATTAAATAAGAACATCTACTTTATGTTTTGTTGTTGATTTTAAGAGGTGGTTTACCAATACCATAACTAAAATCCTTATTTTTGCCTAGAGTTCCAACAAAATGTTACCCGGTTTATCAATATGTTTAGCAATTAGGGTCATTCTTACTCAATCTTTGCACAATTTTAGTAACAGTCTATGAATGACATGAGGATAAACTCTATAAAACATTCAGAAAATACATTAAAACTGAACCTAGGGGCTTCCCTGGTGGCGCAGTGGTTGAGAGTCCGCCTGCCGATGCAGGGGACACGGGTTCGTGCCCCGGTCCGGCAAGATCCCACATGCCACGGAGCGGCTGGGTCCGTGAGCCATGGCCGCTGAGCCTGCGCGTCCGGAGCCTGTGCTCCGCAACGGGAGAGGCCACAACAGCGAGAGGCCCGCGTACCGCAAAACAAAAACAAACACACAAAAAAACTGAACCTAAAAAAAACATACTACTATATATAAAATAGCTAACCAACAATGACCTACTGTATAGCACAGGGAACTACACTCAATATTTTATAATAACCTATAAGGGAAAAGAATCTGAAAAAATATGTATAATTGAATCAGTTTGCTATACACCTAGAACTAACACAACATTGTAAATCAATTATACTTTAATAAAAAATTAATTAATTAAAAAAACTGAACCTGATAAAAAACAGTGAAATAATTTAGTGACATAATACATGTATACAGTACAATTTTATATATGTTTTCTGTTTTTAAAATGTTATTCTCTGAATTCCTCTAGCATTTATTCCATTTGAATTCTGTCCCCTATTATGTACCTGAAAACATACTGGAATTCCTTTTGTCTTGTTAATGGTTTCAGTCAATAGATAACTTTCTTTAGTAGGAGTAAAAAGATACAGTAAAAAGCTTTTTGCTCAGTTTTCTAGATACTATTGCTAAATCTACGTTTTATGGAGTTTGAAATATAATTATTTACAGTCCAATACATATGATGAAGGTGAAATAAGAAAATAATTATAAAAGCAAGTGATCATAAATTGGTTGCGAGACATTTTTCCTTGGTTGTGTTTGGCTTGGGTGATTAATGATTTATTAATTTGGGGAAATCTAAATATTCACTCATGGTTAGCCTAGAGGTGAAAACTAACTTATCCTCCTTTAATTACTACTTCATTTATAACACTGAAAATGCTAAAATAAGTTATCATAGAAATATTAAGTCCAATTAGTTTTAACTTATCCGATAATAAACTATTTAATAAAAAAATGTCATTTACCAAAAAGCGTATTTGCAGGAGTTTTTTTAGAGGCCTTTGTGGAGAATCTCTCTTAGAACAGCTTTAAGAGAAGAGAGAATCAGTTTGATAATACAGAAGTTCATCAGAACTCTAGTACTGTATCTTTTAAAATCTCTAGTATAACCGGTGCTGTCTTTCCTATTTTGAGTATGGTGCATCATTGCCAAGAATTGCCAGAGCATGCCTGAGTCTTTGGAAACTTTATCCTCAAATTCCAGAGGGTCTATTGCATCACGGAACCCTCTTTGATTTTGCCTACTTAAGGCTCCAAATATAGTTATATTCATTCTTGTTCAATTGTTGCTTTTCATATATTTCCAAGAAATGCTGTATCTCACCTAAAACACTTCAACTCATCAATAACTATTATGCATATTTAAATTAAAGTGAGTTGATTGTGTGTGTGTGTTTACAAATTGCCATGCCCAACATTGGCGACAACCAGGAATGTAGCTCAAATTTCACTTCCTCCATGAAGCCTCTCTTCACCTCTTAAACATAAATAATTCTTCCCTCGTAAACATCTAAAATATTTTGTTACCAACACTCATGTGGCACTTATCACATACAGTTAAATAGAATATACTTTTAAGAATAGTTTTACTTTCATCCCTTCTTAGTATAGTGATATCAATCACAGGGTCAGAAATTAGACTAACTGGTTTCAATTCTCAGCTCTGCTTCTTAACTTGATGTATGACCTTCAGCAGGTTTCTAAGGCAAATTGTCTGACCTCTCTGTACCAGTTCCATCATATGTAAAATAATACTAAGTAGTATTTATAATTTACTTAAAACTTTATTTTCGTGTGTTCTGAAAATTAATGAAATATATTAAAACTCTTAGACTAGTTCTTGGGACATAAAACATGCTCAATTATTTATGAGTAGATAACAACAATAGTAGCTATTTAAAATTGGTCACCTTTGTGTTGTACATTCTTGTTAATGTTTATATATGTTACATTTCATTTAGTCATCCCAATAAACTTAGGAGAAAGCTGAAGCTTGTAGAGATTAAATTACTTGCCCAAAGGAACATCCTTAGTTAGTCAGCGAGTTGCAATTCTGACTCAGTTGGTCTCATGGTAAAACATCTGCTCTTTAACAGCATACAGTTCCCCTCTCCAACCAGCACCAAAGGACATGGGTCTCTTCTGTGTAAATCTATAGATTCACATATGGCATGGGAGAAGGCTTATATAGACAACTCAAATATCACAACTACTAACACACATACCAGTGGTGCTCAAACTTTGCTGAACTTTAGAATCACTTGGGATTGGAAGTTTTTTTCTTTTTTTTTTTTTTAAATCCCAATGCCCAGGGTACTCCTAAACCACTTAAATATGAGCATCTGAGGGTGCGGTAAAGGCATCACTACATTTAAAACACCCTAGATGATTCCAATATGTAGCCACGATAAAGAACCAGTGGTTTAGAACAGTGATTATAATTGGAATCAATTCAAATTTAGAGAAATGAATCCTCAAGTCTTCCAGAAGGGTCAGGAAGGGCTTCACAGAAGAGGTCATTCTTGACTTGATATTTGAAGGAGGAAAAGTTTTGCCAAGGAATCATGGGGAAAAGAAGGAGTAGGGAAGGGGAATAAATATGAATGAACAGAATATGCAAATACACAGCAGAGGAGAAAAAGTTCATGGTAAACTGGGGCAATTGCCAGAATTCTGCACTCCTGGCTGTATTGTACTATCCCTCGAATGATCTTGTTTGTGTGATAATGTTTGCAATTCTTTATCCATCATCTTCATCTTTTATTCTAAAAACATGACTTTCTTTGTTTCTTCCCTACCCGCTCTCTGACAACGTGTATTTTGACTATTGGATAGTATTTTGACTATCCAAACCAAATCCACTTGATCACTTTCTTACATTTTGCTAATCTTTTATCTGTAACCAGTTTGGATACTTACTTACTTTAAAATATTGGATAATAGATTTGTTCTATTAGATTGTGCACACTTCAGTGTAGGGTCATTTATTTTCTTCAGTTATATATCTGTATACAGTATGTACACAGTAAATCATTTACACTTAAAACAGTGTTTGTTTACTGTGTAATTTGTTGCAAATAACCTGATTTTTTTAAGTTTTGAAAAATTTAATTATTGTTGCCTATATATCTTTTCTATATTTCATATTTCTATAAGTATTAAGTATCATTTTATTGAAAAGTACAAAAGAAATTTTAATGCCTTAAATGATATGTGTGAGTAAAAAAAAAATATATATATATATATATGAAACATGTCTATGAGGTAAAGTGCTAAGTTAAAAAAATCTGGCATTTTGAAAATGCATTAAAATTTAAGTCTATGACAAGAAGATATTCTGTCCAATAATTCATGTATGTACCTCAAGCTGCCTTATTAATGAAAAATCAGGGATTTAAAAAAAATGGTTACAGATGGGATAACAAGTTGGGTGTAAGAGAAATGTTTGTGAAGCCTATTGTTTTGCCTCAAACTTATGTGCAAATGACTTCCAGAAATAATTGGTCAGAATGTGATTTGAGTCAGAACTTAAAACTCCAAAGAAGACAATAATAAAAAACAAACTAAAATGCTATGCAAGTCTAAGGGCGAAAAAGTTGTTTACTACAAATCCAAAGTAGAAAATATAAATATAAAGCATTAATATATTTTCTTTTCAATGGGAATTAGTAGCAAAATGCAACATATGGCTTGTAATCACATTGTTGACAGTTTTTGGAAACTACTCACTGTTTTCCAATATGAAACCAAAAAACAGATATCATACTGTCTTTAAAATGTAGTAAGCCAACATGTGCCTGAACTACTAATGAAATGTTTCAGTGTTAACTGCCCCTGTGAGAGAAACATAATGTATAAGTGGAATTGATAGATTAAAAAGTTAATTGACCAATTTGAACCTGGATCTTCATAATCATGTGGTTGCCAGTCTCACATATTCAGAAGAAACAGCTGTTGACATGACATTTCAGATAACAGGAGAAATTTTATAGGCCCTTAGGAAATGCATGTGAAGCTTTGGAATCATCCTTTGGATGAAACCATCGGAGAATTTGTGAAGTAACTGCTCTGAAACAGTATTCCCTGGGACCATAGCTAATAGTTGCCAAATCCATCGTCACCCAGATATCCTGTTCTACAGAAAAAGACAAGTAAATCAATCTATTGTGATTTTACCTCCATAACATGGTTGTCTTTACAGGTCAAAGACTAAAAAATCAGAATATGACAAACACAGTTTTTTAATAAAAAAGGTTCCCATCATTGGAAAACATAATTTGTTAGGACTTCCAAAATCAAGTCACTTTCATGAACAGTCCTCTAGAATTCTACAACTTTGTAATCACATTAAAAGATGAGTTGATTATTTTAAAAGGTGACATCATATACCTGCAAAAGCAAAGATCTGGGGATCAGGGGTGTGTGTGTGTGTGTGTGTGTGTCTGTGTGTGTTTGTGTTTATGTTTCCCCTCACAATTTTTGTGAGGGAAACCATTATATTTTTCTGAGTCTCTTTTAGCTTTTCTGCAAACTGGCCAGCAGACTAGATCAGTGGTTTTCCACTTTTTATGGGTTGTTGATTATATGCAGTGAAAGGCTCATTACATATAAAGTCAAATGTGAAACATGAGACATTAGAATATGTCAGTCTGGAGATGTAGCAGTATAAAGTCATTTTAGCTCCTCGAAAATCATGTAATGTTATTTCTGAAATTGCTCAAAAATAAGTTTGAGAAAAATAGGGTTCAACTAATGATGGTAAAAAAGGACACATGGTATGTACTGAGGCATTTTGGTAGTCCTACAAACATGAAATTAGAATTTTATTACTTATGACATAGTTGTAACCTTTTAAAAAACTGTTATAAAAGATCACTTTTATTTACCAATTACTAAGTGCCCAGTGCTCTTATAAACATTCTACAGATAATGATTCATTTTGACCTCATATCAACCTGAATTACAGATGAGGAAAGCAAGGCACAGAGAGGTTAGGTTCCTTGCCTATGACCACACAAAGATTAGGTGTGGAACTGGAATTTGAACCCAGGCAGTTTGGCTCCATAATCTGTGTTTCTTACACTTTACTGGATTATAAAATAAATTGATATCCACTGTAAACAATCAAGTTACTAAGTTATTCTGACCAGTTAACTCATTATATAGACCATGGAATAATGCAGCTTCCTCAACTTTCTGTAAATGTAGAATTTTATATCTTTTATTAAAAGGATCCAGTCTTGAGCAAACCCATCTTCTAATGTAATACTCTGAAAGCAAGTAGATTACTCAAACAGTTGCACATATGTTAATAGTTTCCAGGTTATCTTTTTTTTATCTTTCAACAAAAAACCCTCTTTTCAAGGTAACTCATAGGTGGAACTCAATTCACATGTAAAACTTTTACTTATTCAATGAATGTCAATGAGAAAAATTTAGTTATCTTAGAGATATTAAAAACTGAAATCAAGGGCTAGAAAACACAGCTGCAAATAATATTCATTATTGCTCTATTTTGCTTTGATTGTACCATATATGGACCATCTTGACTGACATAGGTGAGTAGTTGCAAAGATGACATTTTTCCAGGGTTTACCTTTGCAATTTCAGGATAATCTTCTATTAAGGCTTGGTGGATTAGTGGTAGGAAATGTTGAAGTTGAAGCACTGTTATCATAAATATAAAATCAGAAAAGAAGACCTCAAAATTGACTAGTGGTAATACTCTGTAATATAATGTTATTCACTTGTTATTTAGCCATTTGCACTTTTATCCAGACATGTGAAACTACTGGGTCTTGCTAACAGGGCTTGATTCAGATACATATCCCTGAGTAACAGACCCACTTTTACTGATGTGCATTACTGGATATGCTCAGGACTGAATTTTGTATTAAAAAAGTCAAGAAACATAGTGCTGAACTGCACTTTCTTAATTGATAACAACGTTTACAAGAAGTTCAAGTATATGCACGAAGATGGCTGGAGACAGTGTAAGATCTGCATAAGATGGGTTAACCCTGAAGAATAAGTTAATGTGCTAGTCGTTCTACAGAGTTGCCACTTAACATAAAATACCTTTGCTGTGGATGTTGTCTCTCATTACAACTTTAAGAGTTAAAATACATTTTTGAAAATTTAAATTCTAATTAATTAGTTGTAGAGCTCCCCAAATACCACAAGAGAGCTTAAGTTTAAGTTTTGAAAACCATTCAACTAAACAACATTGTACAGCACTTACATGATGTACAATTATGTAATTCTACAAAATTCAAAAATATTATTGGCTACTAAATTTGTTTCTGGATTGGTTTATTGGCAGATATTTTGACAGATGTACTTTGCTTATTTTCTGTAAGACTTTTCTTTGTAAAGGGAACATGTAGAAAAATAAGTACTATATTTAAGTTTTGTTCCTTTCAGCCTTGAGAAGGTATGAAAATTAGTAGACTGGCCAAGACTAATAGCATCTTATTTTTGGATGTGTTTATAAAGAAAGTTTTTCAATAGGTCTTTGACCATGTATCATTTTGATCCTTTTCTTTCCCTTTAAATATGTATAAATTATCAACTTGACAATTACTCCTTCAGAATGTCTTATATATCTGCTCCCTATGTTCATTCCCATTGTAAGCCACATAGTCCTGGCGATCTGTCTGCATTATTGCAAAAATATGGCCTCTGTGCTTGCAAAATTTCTGCCTGTTTTCTCTAAATTAATCACTATGAAAATGATTTTATGTTGTCAACTCCTTTAACAAAAATAATATAGAAATTTCACATTCCTCCTATGATAAATTCCAAATGGCTCAGCATGTAATTCATAACACACAGACACACACACACACACACACACATGCACACACACACAGAGCTTTCCAATCTAATCTATTAACATTCTTAGTGTAAACTCCCTGCTACATATATTCCAGTCTCAATGTTTCACCTATCTTCTCCTCTTATTTAAAAATTCTTAAGTTTTGCTTAAGATTTAGAAAGATGTATTCTTCCCCATTTCAACAGAATTTTAGTATTCTTTTTTTTTCCAAGTCTGTGCTTTTATTTTTTTAACATCTTTATTGGAGTATAAAGTATTCTTAATAGTAATGAGGGATTCTCATTTCATTGTGTTAATATAATTTTATTTTCTATTTATTTACTCTGATTTTATTTCTTTTGAGGATGTGTTAATTTCACCTGAGTTGTAGCTCTTGCTTCATTGATTTTGCTTCCCTGTGAGATTATTTTTTTTGCAAACTTGCTGTTCTTTTATTTCACGATATAGGAAATACAGTTGCCATACACAGCAGTTAACAGGGCACTAGCCAAATGATGTGATAGAGACTGAAGCTGGTCATGTTGGTTTAAACTTATCTGAAATGACTAGCCTTGTAAATATCAGACCCAAGTGCAATTTACTCACACATGCCATATGATTTCTTAGTGATGTTCAATTACTTACTTCCCTGTAATTCATTTGTTCAACAAACATGTACTATGTACATGTACATGTACATGTACTATGTACTGTTCTAGGTGCTAATGATATAACGGTGAACAAAGAAGAGACAGCTTCCTACCTCTCCCAGAGTTTATAGTCTGGCAGAAACGCAATAATCCAGGATAGACTAGTGAATATGTCTGGGGATAAAAAGGCATTGTAAGAGCTTACAATGGGGCATTGACCTAAGGAGGGATCTCAGGGAACTTTCCCTGACGGAATGCTCTTGCACTGAACTCAGAGTGTGAGCAGATATTAAAAAGAAGGGAGGGAGAAGTATTCTAGCAGAGGGTACAGCATAGTTAAAGAACTTGCAGTAGAAGGAACAGGACTGGTTCTGGGCCTGGAAGAAGAGCAGAATGGTTAAAGAAGAGAAAGTAAAGGGGAAAGTGCTGGAATTTGAGGCTGGAGAAAGATGGAGGCCAGAGCCAGCCTGGTGCTAATATCTTGTAATGAGATTTCTTATCACCTTAAGAGCATAGGGAAGCCAGAGGGACTTTAAACCAGGGGAATGATATATGCAGAAAAGTACTCAACACTAAATGGCGACTAAGAATATAGGATTTGTAGATTTTAAGCATTCACGATAAGAGTAAACACTTGGGAATTGTTAAAAAGTGCATTAAATGCTATGTTATTTTGTTTATATTAAACACTTAAGTCACAATGCAAAATCACATTGTGCTGACATTTGGAGACTGTATGTATACCTAATAAAATGGCAACCCAGAGGCCTTTTATAAATAATCCATTAATTAAAGTCTAGGAATGGCTCAATGTTTTTAAATTAAAACACTTGAACTGAAGAAGTGACCAAAATGTTTATGTAATAGGAATTTGATGTATCCATGGATTCTTAAGCAATTTTACTCCTATATTTTTCTTCTGGCTTAGGTTAGAAATGACTTGAAATTGTCACCTCCTGACAGCTGCTGACATACTTGAAATTAATGAATTCTAGGCTTAGCTCCTAGAGCAGATGTCCATGTAGTAAAGCTAATGTCCTAATTGCCATCAATTGGTTTCTTCTTTGGCTAAGTCAGTAAAAAGGCCAGGATCAAGTTGTTTAATCACATCAGTAAGAAACGCAAAAGAGCACTTAGGTCAGTTTCCCTCTTTCCTTGAGACTACAACAAACCTGCTTCCTACCCTTTATCCTTAAGTGTTTTGCCTAGTCCAATTTAAATGTATTAAATGATACAAATTCCTTGCTTCCCTCATAAAACCTCTAAACATTCTGCTCTCCCCACCCACAGCTTTTCTGCTCTTTGCTTCCTTAGTAAACATATTAAAGAATTCCTGCTTTTTCTCTATATTTCCAGGATTCAGATAGTAAACGGAGATGTTCACTTAAATCATGAAGAAGAAATGAGCTGGAAAAATGAGTAGCCTCCTTACCTCAGTGGGTGGTCCTTGTGTATGGAAATAAAATTTACCAGAAGGGAGGAGTTATAGTAACTGTGAGCCATCCACAATACAATAACATAGACCTAATGTCTATTTGATATTACAATCAAATATTGGCCAAGAAAGAAAATCACTATAAATTCTAAACAAATGAAATACTTTAAAGGTTGGAGAGGAAAATGGGAATCTGTGATCTGGAATATTCTATTTGTTTTATTTTTGAGGCTGAGTAGAATGCACGTGACTGTAACAAATGTTTATTTTCAATAACCACACCTTAAAATGTGTTAGAGGGTAGGTAGTGCTGAAAGAAGTTATCAAATGTTCTACAGACTGAACATTTGTGTCTCCCCCCCACCCTAATTCATATGTTAAATTCTAACCCCCAGTGTGATGGTGGTATTTGGAGGTCAGGGCTTTGGGTGGTTATTAGGTCATGAGATCAGAGCATTCATGAATGGGATTAGTATCCTTATAAAACAGACCCCAGAGAGCTCCCTTCTCCCTTCCCATTCCACCATGTGCACACACGGGGGGAAGATAGTTGTCTATGAATCAGGAAGTGCACTCTTACAGACATCAAATGTTCTGGTGCCTTGACATTGGACTTCCCAGACTCTAGAACTGTTAGAAATAAATTTTTGTTGTTTGTAAACCACCCAGTTTATGATATTTTGTTATAGCAGCCCAAATGGACTAAGACAACATGTGTTTGAAATTATCAGAAAAAAAGCATTTCTATTAGTAAGAACGGCTTCTTTTTACATTATGAGAAAATACCTTTTAAAGGTGTTCTTTTCGTGTTCTTATAATATGACATTATTGTTTCACAATGTAGGGAATTGAAATTCAGTAGTGTAGTAAATAAGAAGCAAATCTAGAATTAGATTCAGGGATCTTATCTTTCAAAGACTATTTATCTCCCCCTTATCTGTGGTTACGTTTTTCCTTTTATGGTAGGTTTTTATCATATATGAAAGCCAAAATGAAATGCTTTTGAGCTATGACAAAGAAATTTTGAAGTAATGGGGATAGAAGTAAGGAGGGGGAAAACTTGTGTTGATGAGCAAAGCATTTAAGTTTGCTGTTTCACACATGGAGACACAATCTTGAGGTCATCTAACACCTGTTTTACCAGATTCTGATATATCTGGCTTACATAAACTCCTTTATTTTCCTTTTTGTGTAAAGGATTTTACTGCTAATTAGCTATGGGGAAACAGAGTCTCAAAAGCAGAAATAATGTGGAAAATTTACAAAACTCATGAGTTTGATCCCTGATCTTTATCTTCTAACTTCTTTATAGAGTTTAATACTAATTCTAAACAGACATTGTGAATCTTAAATGAAAAGGAGAGAGGAGATATTTAAGAACCGATACTTTCCCTATAGAAATTGCTCACAGATCTTGAGGTTTCCCCAGTGTTCACTTGTTGGAAGAACATGAACAGAAAAAGTCGGATGACTTTATAACCATGCCATAATATAGAAAGCATATAGAATAATATATAAATATTAGTATATAGAATAATTATTCTATACACTATAGAATAATACTATGTCATATTATAAGAACATGAAAAGAACACATTTAATAGTAAAGTATATAGAATAATAATTATTTCCATAATATAGAAAGTCTACATAATTCCTATTTTGATTTAGTTGTTATCAGTATGACTACTAAAATTTGTCCTCCACAGAGTGCCTGGCAAATGACCTGGGGAGGCCAAACTTTCAGTTAATTAATGGAAATCTAAGGGTAACTAGCAAATATATCAAAGATAGTGTAAAAGATTAGATCATTCTTTGTGATAAAAATCTTTAGTAAAATGTATTGCTTGACTTGCATTACTTGGAGCGTCATGACTTTCACTCAGTTATCCAACCCTCACACAGCTCATGAAGATTTCATATTATTTTTCCCCTGTGTTTTCTATATGCACACATAGACTTTGAAAAATTCCTTGGTCCAGAATAATTTTTAGTTAAATTAAAAAAAATAGTTATATCTACGTGAAAAATGAATGCAGATTTGGTTCTTTATTCACAAAGCGTTGCCATTAGTCTTGTGACAATTGGTTAAATAACAACTATAAGGCAAATCAATGTAAGTATTAGGGAAGGGGCTGTGTTTTCTAAGCATTTGCTGAACACTTAATTCCAAAACCAATGCTCATAAAGTATCTGACTCCTACTGGGTGTGCCAACAGGGAAAACTCATATCTTTTTATAATCACATATATTTTAATATTGTATAAGTCTGAATCCAATCAGGAGATTAAACCGCATAGTAATCTGAGCAAGAAAAGTTTACTATAAAGACTTATTAACTATAACAGGGGAATTAAAGAAACAAAGTATTGGTTAGTAAGAATTAAAGAGAACTCTAATGGATTTGGAAATGAAACATATTAGGAATAGCCAGTACCCTAAGGCTGAGATAAGTTGTCCAAAGAAGAGTCTCCCTTCCCCCACCCCAGGCCTGAGATCCAGACTTCGTTGGAGAGAAAATAATCTTGTCTCACTTGAAGACTAAGGAGTTGTTATGGTGGATCTTGCAGGAATCTGTCCTTTAGAAGTTGCCAGAAATAACTACCTTGGTATCTGGGGAAAGCTACTCATGGGAAGATGTCTCACCAAAGGCACTCTATTATGAAACCACCCATGGGGTATGCCAGAGGAAGCTGCTGGTCCCTGAATGCTGCTTATAACTGTTCTATAGAAGCCTAGTGCTGGAGAAGCTACCTGTTTCAAAATGTAGGTTTGATGAGGTATGATGAGCCAGGTATGATGAAGCCCAACAGATTGAGAGATTATTGCCACTGAAAAGAGTTTGTTATACTCACACATCCCAAGAGGAGGGAACATGCCACGGGGGAACACATGGAGAAGCACCACTGTCAGTTAAGAGGCAAAAAGAGTTAGGGAAAAGCATAGGCAAGAGACTTTAATTGGGATCTCCATGTGAAGGAAAAGGCAAGGCAGGGTAAGCAGGCTCATGATTGGCTAGTTTGAATAATTTGAGCAGGCTCTGGGACAAAGGAGCTATCCCTAGTTGTCAGGTACCTGATCCTGGGAAGGTCAGGGCGGGGGGATAGTGGCCCAGAGTGTGAGAGCCTGATAAAGAAGACTGTTGGGGATATGGGCTCTGGATTGGTTAGTATGTATATGAAAGAAGCTCTTGAAGGTGAATTGTTTGCTAGCTACAGAAATTAGCTAACCTTGGGAGAGGCAGCCTCTTAAGGGTCAGTAAGGTCCCAGTACGTCAAAGCATCAGTATAGAAAATAAAAGGCATGGTTAATACATAACCCCCACTGCAGAAGCTGGGCACTAGGAATGCTACATGCACTGTTAGAATTGGATACTGGAGAAGCTGCCTTCACTGTAGTAACCAGGCACCAGCGAAGCTGTCACTGTCTAAATCTTCTAGGAGAGCACACTAGAAAATTCCCACCTGCAATATTTTTCCAGCTCCATCCACAAAACTTAACATCAAGCCAGAAGATAAAAGTAAAATCTTTAAAGGGCCCATATATGTTTTTGCAGAGCAGGTAATGAAATTTGGATTTGGAGCTAATAGGCAATATACATCTACGTTCAACTGTTGATTTTGAGATTATAATGTCTCTATTCAAGCTAATTCAACACACTGTTTTAGAACCTTATTCAATGAATCAAAATGAAGTTAGAGTGGCCCTTTGGATCTATCCCAAGTTTGGTTGAGATAGTTGGTTCTTTATATCCTTACATTGATCTGTCTTGGATATAGTTGCCCAAGTAGGGTCAAAACTGAGGCAGTGTCTGGCATACAATAGGTGTTTGAGAAATTTGTTTTGAATTTATGCTGTTATTGTTATTATTAACACTATCATTTATTATATAATTCAATGAAATTCTTGCTGTGCCCTCAGGTGAAAATTTCTCCCACTTTGAGAACCAGGATTTCGGAACCTGTAATGCGCAAAATTGCAAGAACAGGTAGCACAGACTCCCAAGTGGGTCACTGGAAGTGATGGTAAGTGGAGCTATTTCTGCTACTATAATTTTGTTCCTGGACTATTATTTCTATTAGGAGTAGAGTGTCACATAAAGAACTTTAATTTAAACTGTATACTCTTCTACTGCATCCTAGAGGATAGTGCCCCATTATCATAATGTGTCATCTTCAAACTACCACTTCACCAACGACTTTAACAGGCTGTTCCACGGCTCTGTTAGATGGCGTGGTATATGAAATGATATTTGCCCATGGTCCAACTCTGGAATTTTCTTTGCTCTAAAATGTGACCCTTGTTCTGATGTCATATTCCTGTGGGGTCTCATGCAAGTGACTCCTGCAGGAAAGAAAGACAAAAATGTACCAGAATACCTGTCTATTCCTATCAGAGTGAATTTCTTAGAGGTCCAATGTAGTCAATTTGACACTGTCCAGGACAATCCTTAAGAGATTGTGCTATATAAGCAATTCAACATTAGTCTCTGTTTCTAGAAGATTGATTTCTGGGGCCCATGCATAAACTCTATCTCTACCTCCATGGCTGCTTTACTCAGGTGCCCATAGTGCCAGCACTAGAGTGGTTATTGACAAAGACTTGACTAATTACAACTAGAGAAATAATTTTGTCTGCTGAGTTGTTTAGTGCCTCTTTTCTGGTAGATGCTCTCTGATGGATATGAATGTGTGATACACATATCTTCATACTTCATTGCCTCTTTTATAGGTACACTCACATGTCTCTATTCCAGAACTGCTTTGTCCTTTTAGGACCCAGATCAGCCAGACAAGCCAATGTCCCTGCCCATGATTTCAAGTATATTCTAATCCAGAGTCATTCCTTGTTTCACTCAAAGTGGAAGACCAGGTGAACTGCCCAAAGTTCTGTCCATTGGGAGGATCCTAAACTGCCTTAGATGCTTTAAATCCATTTGAATATACTAGTTCATAAGCAATTGGAAACAAAGCTACTTAAACTTCAGACTGGATCACTTGGAGAGCTTTCTGTTGCTCTGAGCCTCATGATTTTAGCATTTCAGCTTTATTTAGAGTGGGCCTCCATTGGGGTCTGCTTTCAATCAACTAAGTAAGTGAATAATTTAAATCACTCCCAATTCTGTATGTTAGCACACTGAATTGTATTCCTGCTAAGGACACCCATACCAATAAATCTGGTCCAACTTAAAATTAGAATCTTCTGTATTTATTCTGGCTCCCTCAGAATTAATTTCTACCCACATTCTTCCAGCATTTGTTAGCATAGTGCAAACTTGAGACCAGGATATTTGTAGAAGTAAACATAAAGTTATGACCCATGCTAAGGCAGCTTGCAATTCTAGAATTCCCATAGAATAGTAGTTTCCAACCAGCGACAATTTTACCCCCACTCTTTTCCCCCGGATTGTCAACGTCTGGAGACATTTTTTGTTGTCACAGCTAGAGAGGTGTTAGTGGTATCTACTGGGAAGAGGTCAGAGATGCTGTTAAACATCCTACAAACCACACAACAGCCTCCACACACACACACACACACACACACACACACACACACACACACAGACATAAACAGACACACACAATTATCTGGCCAAAATATCAATAGTGTTAAGGTTGAGAAACCTACTGAACTCAGAGAAGTGGTCATTTTGAGAGAAAACTCACTGTGGGAGGGGCTGGGGGATATAACGTCACCAAAAGATGGTTTCAGTGATGGCTCTGTAAGCCATGGATGACAGAAAGAGAAGTTATTATAGAACTAGGCTCACTGGTGGCAATGAAAATAGTAGAATCCACCTAATGGTTATTAGCCAGTCCCTGAATATATAATTAGAATAATAATAATTGGTAGTTGGCAAAAATTCACTTTGGGTCCTTGGTCTGTGGGTTAAGAGCTATTATTGTTCTGTATTTCTATAGTCATCTACTTCCCTTTACAAATCACTTTGCTCTCATGCAAAATAGATGATTACTACAGGACAAAGATGTTCCTAATTAGATGACCAATATCCAGCAACCATTATAGGAACATAAATAACCAAAATTTCCTACTAAGAATTTCAAAAAGATTCCCTCCAATTAGCAGAAATCATCAGCAGTTATGCAGCTACACCATTTTTCCCTGCTCATAATAACATGGGTTTCTCATTCAGATGGATCCAGAAAAATGAGTTTATTTTGTTTTAGGTACAAATCTGTCAAAATAACACAACAAAACAACAAGAATAGAAGCAGCAATAACAAAAATAAACTCAGCTCTGCTTATTCATCTACATACCAAACATGCAGTGTTATTCTTTTGCTTTGTCTCCTTAGGTCCAGACTGAAAACACAAGCATATAACCCCAATTCAAATCACTTACCACCTAGAGAGTAATGGGTTCAGAATTTTATGCCTAAAAGTGGTCTTAAAGTTTCATCTTAAAGATAAAGAAATTGTGTCTCAGGAAGCTGAAATTACTTCCCCAAGGTCAAACAGTGTTTTAGTAGGCAGTAACCTAGATTTCTGCATTCCTATTTAATGCTAAATAACAAAATGATAGTACTAGGGATGGTCAGAATAACTTAATTAAAAATCATGCTATGTAATTCTATTTTTTGTTGTTGCTGTTTTTCTTGAATTTTTGAATTTTATTTATTTTTTTATACAGCAGGTTCTTATTAGTTATCCATACACATCAGTGTATACATGTCAATCCCAATCTCCCAATTCATCACACCACAACCCCCACCCCCTGCCACTTTCTCCCCTTGGTGTCCATACGTTTGTTCTCTATGTCTGTGTCTCAATTTCTGCCCTGCAAACCGGTTCATCTGTACCATTTTTCTAGGTTCCACATATATGCGTTAATATACGATATTTGTTTTTCACTTTCTGACTTACTTCACTCTGTGTGACAGTCTCTAGATCTATCCACGTCTCTACAAATGACCCAATTTCGTTCCTCTTTATGGCTGAGTAATATTCCACTGTGTATATGTTCCGCATCTTCTTTATCCATTCGTCTGTCGACGGGCATTTAGGCTGCTTCCATGACCTGGCTATTGTAAATAGTGTTGCAATGAACATTGGGGTGCATGTGTCTTTTTGAATTATGGTTTTCTCTGGGTATATGCCAAGTAGTGGGATTGCTGGGTCATATGGTAGTTCTATTTTTAGTTTTTTAAGGAACCTCCATACTGTTTTCCATACTGGCCGATTCCCACCAACAGTGCAAGAGGGTTCCCTTTTCTCCACATCCTCTCCAGAATTTGTTGTTTGTAGATTTTCTGATGATGCCCATATTAACTGGTGTGAGGTGATACCTCACTGTAGTTTTGATTTGCATTTCTCTAATAATTAGTGATGCTGAGCGGCTTTTCATGTGCTGTAATTCTATTTTAAATGAACTTTATTCACTTGGGCCTAAATATATTACTAGACAAAAATTAAGACATTCATATTAAATATATGCTATATTCTTTATTAGATTAAGCAATTTATTTGATATTCCCAAAAGACTTCTTTTGTTTCTCATATAATTTTTAATTTTCAGCAGAAGACCATAAGAATCCAGGAATTGAGAAAGTGCATATCTGGGCTTTATTTGCATCATTGTTGATAACATACATGCTCTTGACAATTGCTTTGTTCTTTGTGTTTCTGTTTCCACACTAATAACTCTGCCTTTGTTCTCCACCACATCACAGGGGGGTGCAGATGAATAAAAGCTCAGGAGAGTGGTTGTTGGGAAGGCAAAATGGTAAGAGATAAAGATTTTAAACAGAATTTTCCTGGTGTATAATTTAAGAGTAACAGCATTAGGCTAAATAGCGACTGAGTATGTTTGAGTGAAATACTTGGTGGAGAAGAGAGGTAAAGGGAGAGTAGGGATTAATAGAATATGTAGGATAATTTCTCTCTCCGAAAGGCTTATGGTATAAACCTCTTTTTCCTATTTATAAAGTAAAAAGAATTACATTTTGGGTAGCCATTGGTCCTAAGGTCATCAATTCTCATCTAATTCAGGAAAAATAAAGGATTATTCTCTGAGTCTAATGGTACAAAGGAAAACAAGATGTGAATACTAAAAATGTAATTTCATGGATGCTGTCCAAAACCAGACTTCATACTATAAATTTGAATCCTAAAATATAAATAAAATAAATATTCCTATTTTTATCATAAACATCTTTCTAATACCATCTAAAATGCTGCAGACTGGGACTTCAAATGGGATGAAGAACGTGAGCAAAGCCTATTATTTCACTTAATGAGAGGTTGTATGTTGAAAGCTTCCTCTATTCTGGCTACTGTAGTTCTCACTTATCTAAATTTCTTCTAAATTTGGTTCTAAATTTCTTCCTGTGTTTATTGTTCCATTTTCTGAACTAATGATAACGGTATTCATTCAACAAATATTTACTGAAATACCTTCAAGCCACAAAACTAACTGCTAAATATCAGAGGGGATTTGTCCTTGCTCTAAAGGATCTTACAATATTAAGTAGTAAAATTAACCTAGATGAATAATTTTGTTCAGCAACCCAATCCATGCAATCAGGTGGTTGAATAAAAACTCAAAACTCTTTATTATATTTTGAACTTTCATATAACCAATTACTTTATCTAAAAAAGATATTCTGCTCAAAGTATTAAAAAGCAGAGTGACAAAGGATCATTGATAAAATTATGTATATTTAATTTCCTCATATAATATATATCCTGAATGTTTATCTGTCTTTTAAAAGTGTTAATCACATTTCTCAAATAAATTAAAAACTCTTTTCATATTTGTATTGAAAGATTTATTAGGTTAGAAAGCTCTGTGTGATTTTGTATTTATCCTATTGTGAGTAATTTAATTTTATTTTGGTACAAGAAGGTACTTTGTGAGATTTAAATCCTCTTATATTTATTGAAACATTTTATGTTGAATATATTGTCTATTTTAAGAAACATTTCATGTGCACTTAAAAGAATATTCTACAATTTAGGGGTATGATCAAAATGGTTGATAGTACTGTTAACTTTATTTATTTATTTATTTCAGCAATCGTTTACACATAGATGAATGCTAAAACCTCCAAATACAATTTTGAATTTGTTAATCTCTACATTTAGTTCTGTCAAGTTTTGCTTTATCTTCGTAAAGAATGAACTTTTACCATTTTACATTCAATCTCTCTATTTTTAAAGTACATCTTTTATAGACAGAATGTAGTTGAGTCCTTTTTTTTAAATCATGGGTCTTATATTTTTATCCTTCTAAAAATCTCTGCCTATTAATAGAAACATTTAGTCCATTTTAATTTAGTGATTGATATGTTTTGGTTTAGATCTACCCTAATTTACTATTTAATTTCTATTTGTCCCACCTGTTATTTTGGGTTAATCAAATTTTTGGGTTTTTTTTTTTTTGTACTACATGTTGATATCTTAAATGGCTTTGAAACTGTCGGTAATCATTAGTCAAATCCATTTCACCTGTCTTCACTAATCAAGGTCATCTACAAAAGGCTTAATTGTTAAGAACTGGCTATTGGGGATTGAGCTTCTTGGTGACTATAGCAAGGACACTTAGAAAGATTTTGTTGCTGTGACCACCTGGAAACAAAATTCCTTCAAAATGGAAAGTGTTAATTCAATCTCTACTTGCAGCCCTCTAGGCTGCAGTCTCTAAAATTGAGTGACTTTCAGTAATGAATCCATGGAAAAGAAAAATATGGTATTTTTTGTAACACTGTATGTCCACAATGTCCTTTAGACTTCATAGCAAAATGGCCTGAAAATGGATCCTTAAATCACCATACAATTTTGCAACCAAACTTATTTTGTAAATGAGAAGAAAAATGGGATGAAATACCTTATGTACAGTCTTTTATGTTATTGTATCAGAATAAATCTGTTCAAAGAAAATGTAAGATTATGGTCCAATAGGAAGGGAAGGCAAAGAAACCTGTTTTGCCTGAATTTAATGAAAAGTAGAGCGACTTGCTGTTAATTCAGGTGGACATTCTGAGTGCTCTTCCTCCACACTTGCATGATGGCACTGCTGTTCCTTTGTTGCCACTGCCTGAGCCACAGCCTCAGGCTCACCTGCAAACATCCCCCACCCCCAGTCTCTGAGGGTCGAGAAATACTAATGGTCACCCTCTCCCCCTCTCAAATTTTAAATAGCTTATTTAAGTGGTTAATCCATAGTCCTTACTGTATATTTGCCCTTACTGGTGGGACTGCTGCTTTCCTAAAAATTCTTACTTCTTGTTGTAGTCTGTACTTTTCCACTTAGTGAAGAACCTTTAACGCTTCTTTTGGGGTCCATTAAGTCTTGGTGAACTCTTTTAGTTTTTGCTTGTCTGAGAAATTCTTTATCTTTCCTTCAATTTTGAATGATAACCTTGGTGGGTAGATTATCCTAGGTGTAATTTTTTTCCTTTCAGCATTTTAAATATATCATGCCACTCCCTTCTGGTCTGCAAAGATTCTATAGAAATATCAGCTTATAACCTTATGGGGGTTCCCTTGCATGTGACTCTTTGTTTTTCTCTTGCTGTCTTTAGAATTCTCTCTTTATATTTAACTTCTGTCATTTTAATTGTGATATTTCTTGGTGTGTGTCTCTTTCGGTTCATCTTGTTTGGGACTCTGCTTCCTGTACCTGGACATCTGTTTCCTTCTTCAGACTTAGGAAGTTTTCAGTCACAATTTCAATAATACATTTCCACCCCTTTGTATTTTCTCCTTGGGACCCCTATAATGCAAATGTTAGCATGATTGATGTTGTCTCAGAGGTCCTTTAAACTTTTCTCATTTTTTTCTTATTTGCTTTTCTTTTTGCTGTTTTGACTGGGTGATTTCCTTTATTCTATCTTCCAGATCACTTATGCCTTCTGTATCACCTAGTCTGCTGTTTATTCCCTCTAGTGTGTTTTTCCTTTCAGTTATTTTATTCTTCATCTCTGACTGTTCTTTTTTATATTTTCTAGTTCCTTGCTAAATTCTCACTGTGTTCACCTATTCTTTTCCCAAGTTCAGTTAGCATTCTTATTACTAATGCCTTGAACTCTTTATCTGGTAAATTATTATCTCTGTTTCTTTAGTTTCTTTTTCAGGGTTTTTGTTCTTGGCATGTGAAACAAATTCCTCTGTCTTCTCATTTTGTTCAACTTTTTCTGTCTCTATGAAATTAGATGAAACAGTTACGTATCCCAGTCTTGAAGGGGTGTCCTTGTGTGGGAGTGTCCCATTGCAGTCTGAGTGTGCCCAGTGGCTTTGGTGGGAGAACTGGATCTGAAGTGATCATGGATCATGTCTTCCCCCAGGACGTCCTGGCAGCTATTACTGTGGCGGGAGGTGGGGAGGTAGAGATGGAAGAGCTAGAGCCAGAGCCAGTTGTGAGCTGGAGCTTCTATTATGCTCAGTACTCTTGCCTTCATTTTTGAAGGTCATTTTCATTGGCTATAGAACTCAGAGTTGGCTTTTTTTCCTCAACATTTTAATAATGTTCTTCTATTGTCTTCTGGCCTCTGCCATTTCTAATGATAGCTTAACCACCATTCTTATCATTGCTTCCCTATATATACTAAGCCTTCCTCTACCTCTGGTTGATTGCAACATCGTTTTTATCTTCTTTTTTATTTAAGCAATTTGATTGTGATGTCCTATGTGTAATTTTCTTTGTATCTATTTGTATTGGGTTTTTTATTTTAACATCTTTATTGAGTGCAATTGCTTTACAGTGTTGTTATATTGGGTTTATTTATTTATTTATTTATGGCTGTGTTGGGTCTTTGTTTCTGTGCGAGGGCTTTCTCTAGTTGTGGCAAGTGGGGGCCACTCTTCATCGTGGTGTGCGGGCCTCTCACTATCACGGCCTCTCTTGTTGTGGAGCACAGGCTCCAGACGCGCATGCTCAGTAATTGTGGCTCATGGGACCAGCTGCTCCATGGCACGTGGGATCTTCCCAGACCAGGGCTTGAACCTGTATCCCCTGCATTGGCAGGCAGATTCTCAACCACTGCGCCACCAGGGAAGTCCTGTTGTATTGGGTTTTGATGAGCTTCTTGGATCTGTAAGTTGGTGTTTCTCACCAACTTTGAAGCATTTTCAATTATTTTCTCAAATATTTTTCTTTCCCAATCTCTATACTCTTTTTCTGGACTAGACAAATTGATATTGTCTCTCAGATCACAGTTACTCTGTTCATTTAATTTTCAAATCTTTTTTCCCCATTCTGTTCTTCATATTAAATAGTTGCTACTGATTTTTACTCAAGTTTACTGACCTTCCCTTCTGCTGTCTCCAGTATACTATTAAGACCATGTGATAGATTTTTAAATTTCAGATACTATAATTTTTACTTTTAGAATTTTCATTTGATTCTTTTAAAAATAATTTCCATTTTTTTCTCTGATATTCCTCTCTGGTTTACTTATTATTATAATCATTTCCTTTAAGTCAGTCATTGAATGTATCTACTGGTTGTTTTAAAGTCCAAGTATGCTAATTCTGTTATCTAGGTGGTCCCACGGTCTGGATATACTGAATGCCTTTTACCTTAATTATAATCAATTTTTCCTGTTTCTTTGCACATTTAATATCTTTTTTACTGTATAATGAACACTGTGGATGATACATTGTACAGACATTGAATTCTGTTATATTCATCTGAAAAGTAGTCATTAATCTTCTTGCATTTAGTTAAATTACTGACTGATGCCATGAACTTGTAGAAGCTTGGTTTTACACTTTGTTAGAGTGGCTGTTTGGGTTTTGCCCTTAGTCTTAAGAAAAGTTCTTTAGTTCTAAGATAGAGAGCTATGTGAGAGTGTGGGCCCTCTTAGGCTTCACTGTAAACCCATTTAATCTAGCACATTTCAAATTTCAAATTCTATCTCCCCTACAGTGAACAGCAATTGAAGTCCCATTCAACATATCCTGCTTTCTCCCTTTTGCTTCCTGCTGGATTTGCTGTAGTCTTTCTTGCTAGTGCAGAGTCAAAAGGTCAGCCAAGGATATGAGGAGACTTAAATGCAAATTTACTGGTCTATGTTTGTGGCTTCCTACTTTTCTGAATTCATCTTCTCAATTTACAGCCATCTGGTAACCCCAAACTCTGTCCTCTGGCATTACGCCTCAATCCAATTACACTGCAACTTTCTGCTTGATCTTTAATATTCTCCTTGAACACTCTGGACTGAGTAATGCTCATGAAAAAAAACATGTAAACACAGACCTCACCCAGTGAGGTTCATTTTCTGAAGCACTAAATTCCATCAAATTTCTGCCTGCTTTGTGTCAGTTTCTAGTGCTTTCAATTGCTTTTCTTTAAAAAAATATAATTTGTCCACATTTAATTGTTATTTGCAGGAGTCTTAGTTTTATATAAGCCACTATGACATTACTAAAACTGACAAGTGATTTTTGGAACTCTATTCCTTGGAGACCTACTGGGTCCCAGATATGGTTCACATACAGCTACAAACAGTGAAGGAGAAGTTAGGTTGGTAGAGAGTCTCATCTTCCTATTGCTACTTGAGAAACAGCTGATCACTTTTTTATATTTTATTTTATTCATCATTGCTGTTTCTTGTAAGATTTTGTTTAGAAAATAAAATATGCTGAGAGTAATTGGAAAGTCACTAGGCACACTATTTATTCAATAAATTTGACGTAAAACCATGACATGTGTTGCAACAGACTTTGAAATTTATTTCAGTTAATAACTGATGATAAGGTTTATGGTAAAATTTTTAGTAACTTAATCTATTCCATTTTTTGTATGCCCAGGCTTTATTTTTTATATGTGTATAGATACTGAAATGAGTATCACTCCCAGATAGAAAAAACTTTTTTATTCCAACATTTTACTGTGGTGTACATTTTATATGTAAGGTTTTGGCCATCAAAATTTTTGACTGAAATTGTTAGTCTTCTCATTCCAGATTTCTAATGATAGGGATAATTGAAGTATTTTGAATCTCCTGAAGTTAATAATACAACAAAAGAAATAAAATCACTATGGAATAAGGCCAATAAATATTTTATATATAATGAACATAAGCATAGTTATACAAGATAGCAGTAAATACTATATAGAACATTTTGCTATTTAAATTTAAAGAGTGGCATATATATCTAATTACTTAACTATTGTTTCTTTCTAAACATTTGACCATGCAGCATACCATTCTTGTTTGCTTTTGAGACAGACTATTCCAATACCTTTTATCAGGAAAGAGCTACTGTCAATGAAAAATATAAAGTTCATTTCCAAATAAATGGGCCTTAAGAATTTCAGTTATTATAAAAATATCATGCTATAGTTTCAATTTCAATGTTACTTTAATAACACTTACTTGTGGGAGGAATTGTGTTTTCTTGTTGAGTCTTGCATTTCACCTGAGGAAGAAAAATATGAAGAAGGACATGATTTGCCATCATTAGACAAAAATTTGATTTTTTAAGGAATGCTGGGAAGCATCTTTTTAAACTTCGTTTCATCAAGTTGTTTTGCAAAGTAAATAACTTGATTTTGTTTAAATACACTACTTTACAAAAATTAAATTTACACCAATGTTGACTGCAAATTTGTTGTCATGGAGAACATACTGCAATTGTCCGAATGAGGCTGAATAAAAATTTTCTGTATAGTTGCCTGAGGGTGAATTTAATTATCAGGAATATTAAATAGTTAAAATCTAACACACTAACAGGAAGTTACAAAATTGATAGATAAAATGTTGAGGAACATTTACCAATTTCCCTTGGAATTATCTTGTCCTCAAAGAAACAGTATCTTATCCTTCTTCATTTTGTACCTATAGTGCTTATTCAGCATTAAAATAACAGCTATGTTTGTATAGTGATATATCATCAAAAGCAATGAATATACATTCATTTAACCTTATATAAATACATACCTACACATATACATTTTTCCAAATTTAAATTCTATAACTGCTTCCTCTAAGGGACTCATAATGGTGCAGAATTACTCAGAATACACACCTAGATTAAAAGACAAACCATACATTCTGTAGACTGTAAATCCAAGAGTGTCTCATAGTAATATCACTCCTGAATGTGTTTTAGAAACTTCTGCCAGATCCCAGGTCTGGAACTTGTTACACATATAGGCATGATAAACAGGAAAAAATAAAGCAGTGAGCTGAATTTTAAGGCAAGGGAGAAAAACTGCCAGCACGATTTCAACCCCAAAAGCACTGAAAGGCTCTTCTATGTCTAATCACCATCTAGGGAAGGGAGACAGAGGTAGAGGATACAGTAAATGCATCTTTGGATCAGTTGTAAACATTAGGGTTTTTTGTATAACTTATGCTTTTGTGCTAATGTGACCTGAGAAAACAAATTGACTCTAAATTCTGTAAACAGTTTTTTCTTTTGGAACACAATGCTTATTATACAAGGGAATTCTTGCTTCATCTTTTATTTGAACTAATTTTTATCTCATAAACATCAATGTCAAAAAAAGGATGCTTGTAGTGGTAGGTGTGAAAAACAAATTGTCAGTTTAAGGGCTAGTGACAGAATTACTCAGGGTCTGTCTTTTCCTGAGCACTACTTCTATGAGCCATGTTTAGTTAGGCAAAGATAGACCTCAGGCCTATTAAAAGGCTGAGACGTGTTCAGATTGATATAAGAAAACTAAATTTCTCCCCATAATAAATTTAGGATAATGCACAGTTTCCCAAAGCTGCTCATAAATAGCATTACATTGCCTGGGGATCTGAAGCAGCTGGAGTTGATGAGGAGGGCAGGTAAGGAAAAGGCCAGCAAGACTGTAGAAATGTAGGGCCCAAGAATGAGTCAACTGTGAGACAGTCTCAGCTACGGGTATGGTCCAAATATTCTGGACACGTCCAATTTTGAATGTAAGTATGGTAGGTAGTTATGTTGTGCTATGCTCTGTGCACTTGAAAGTAATCCTCCATTCCACCACATGCGTCAATCTCTGCTCCTGATTTTTTTTTTTTTTCGCGGTACGCGGGCCTCTCACTGTTGTGGCCTCTCCCGTCGTGGAGCACAGGCTCTGGACGCGCAGGCTCAGCGGCCATGGCTCACAGGCCCAGCCGCTCCGCGGCATGTGGGATCTTCCCGGACCGGGGCACGAACCCATGTTTCCTGCATCGGCAGGCGGACTCTCAACCACTGCGTCACCAGGGAAGCCCTCTACTCCTGATTTTTAAGTAAAATTCTTTTATACAAAATATTCTCGTGCAAAAGTGATTTGAGATTTATAAGAAAAGAGAATATCCCATAATTGGGTCCATGCAGAATAAAGAAAAGGAAAGGCTGCTAAGACTATTTCAGGCAAAGCAGGAAATTTGAATAAGACCATGAGTAGAAGAAATTTAAGAACCATTTAGGAGGATTGAGTGTAGTATGTCTTGCTATTGGCAGAAGAAAGTTTTGCTATCCCTTTCTTAAAATTAATCAAGAGTGATTAAAAAATAAAATGAGATATGAAAAGTGCTGGAGGGGGGAAGGGTTTTTCTTTAGGCAGAGTGGGCAGTAAAAACCTCTCTGAGGCGCTCGTATTTGAGCTGAGGCATAAATGAGGAGCAGTAGGCAACCAGTTGAAGAAATAGGGGAAGAGTGGTAGAGGAGGAGGAAAAAATTCCAGAACAGAAATAAGCCAGTGTAGCTAGAGTATAATGGATCAGGGAGACTGGTGAGGAAAGAAAGAGGATAGGTAGGCTGTCATCAGTTATGTAGGCCTTGCATATTGTCACAGACTGGATTCCTTAGAAAACAGAACCTGAGGCAAGCTTACATGCTAACACTGTATTGGGAAGAGGACAATCTCAGGGTAACAAATGTGAGTGAGAAAGGAAAATGAGGCAGGAAAGGAGTAAGAGCAAGCACAAGTAGGGCTTTACTAAGCTAACCACAAATTGTTGCTCAGTTACGAAGGGCATCTCTGTAGGGCCCGTGTGGAACCTCACAGCAGTCTTTTAGGGTAGATGGAAGAAGACAAAAATCTATCTCCTTCCACATTTTGTCTCTCGTTTGTCAGATTTTGCCATATGGGAATTACTGCCTTACCTTCCCTGGCCGATGTAGGCACCTACTGGAGGTACCAGAGACCTTGTGTGAAAGGTTGGGTAAACATTAGGCAGTGTAGTTACAGTGGCCTCTGCTATAAGGTGGCATGATGAAGATCACGAAGAAGCCAGACTAATTTGGAGGGGAGGCTGATTAGCTAGAGGAATTAGGAGATGATGTTGTAGACCAGTAGCTGGGATTCTTCAAAGATTTAGGATTTTTTTAACTAATTTCAAAGTCAAACCATTGGGATTTTTAAAGCAAACGTGCAATATTCTCTCATTTATGCATTTAAACGATCACTGTCTGCTGTGTGGAAAAAAAGACATGGAGAACAGCTTGATAGTAGGAGACAGAGATTTTAGAATTATCAGCATAGAGTCTCTGTGTGTGTGTGTTTAACTTGACAACTCCACTGAGAGTTTGAAAAGATGAGATCAAGAGAACTTTCAACTTCTCTCACTATGTAAATCTTTAATGGCCTTTATATGAAGTATTATTGTTAAGTATTGGAACAAAAGCATGATCAGAGTGACTTGAGATGAGAAAAGAGAAGGTTATAAAGTAAAGGCACTAAAGTGAGAATAGGTAACCCTTTAGAGAAGTTGTAGGGTAATTTTGTCCAAGACAACACTTTATTTTTAAAAGGATAATTTAAAGGTATATCTATGTACTTGGGAATGATCCAATCTTGATATAGAAATTTATGAAGTAGGACAAAATAGGGTAACTGCAGGACAACTTCCTAGAGTGTGATGAGAGCTGGGTTGGGACAGAAGTGGAAGGGTTGGCCTTGGAGGAGCAGAGGTGTTTCTTTAATTGCGACATTAAAATTCTAATCAAGAGCTATTTCACATCTATGTGTATGACTATAAAAATGCCCCCTACTAATCAACTTAGAATCACTCTTTCAGGAATCTCAGAGCTAAAGTTTTAGAATTCAGATCCAGGTTCCAAATATATGTCAAGACTGATATTTGCCACCAGAGAAAAACTGGGGAATCTTATATTTAAAAATTGTCAACTGTTGCTATCACTTACAAAAATTAAACACTTGGAAAACCATGTAGTCTTTCAAAAGAATGTCATGTGAATATTACATTCTGAATTGTGTTTTCAGTGAATGTTTTCAGTAAATTCAAGCCAATTTCTTTCCCGTCCACAACATTTTCCCGAAGAGGATGCACTGAAATGGGCATTTTCATGTACTACTGGTGGGAGATAAAACTGGTGTAGCCTTGTGAAAATAAATTTAGTCATTATGATGTCAATAGCATTAAACATGTACACGCCATTTGATACCAATATGCTTCTTTTCAGAAATGTATCTATGACAAAAACCTTTAAAATACGGGGGTGGGGCGAAGTGTACTGTATAAAATGTTCATTGCAGTAGTGTTTGCAATAGCAAAATATAAGTGATGATGCAAGTATCTAATAATAATAATAAACTGGTAATAATAAGTGTTTTAAAGTAAACATTTACAAAATGAAAAATTATGCACCTATTAAGTAGTTTCCTTATGGCTATGTAAGGATATCAAAATACTTTTTTAGATTTCTAAGTGAGAAATGATGACAAGTAGGCACACAATTATCATTAAACATGCTTAAAAGTATACAAAAAATGCCTGAAAGAAAATGTATACAGATGCACAAAGACGTAGGAAACACACTGTTACAACTCCATTATCATTTATTACCAAATATTCTATGAGTTTTTTTTAGAGGACTTTAAAAGCATGTATGTATACGTCTGTAACCATTGCCTTGAAGCCATTAGACACATTCAGCTGAAGTACAGTGGAAGGTCTTGGTGTTAACCAAGAAACTGAAAGTCATACTACTACATGTGGATTTGATCTGCACATTAGTAAATTCCAATTTAAGACAGAGAAGCAACAGTGTCTTTCTCACTTACTATCAAGGGTATCTTTGTTTCTGAGTAGGCCTTATTTGCTATCCAATCATATAATAGATCTCATATTCTTGCCATCTCCGCACTGAAATCCTTAACTATGGGATTGGAAAGCTTTTCTTAGATTCATGTTGACTATTTTTTAATCCAGAATTTCTCTTCCAAATGATTATTTTGGATTCTGCCATAAAAATCCATGAAGGCAATTAGAATGCAGTTTCTCAGTAATTGAGTACACATTCTCCGTAGGCTCCCTCTCTCTTTATAAGAAACATTGAATTTTAGAGTCCAATTTAGGCAACCAGGCTAGTTGGGGGGAAAAGAAAACTAAAAGAAACAAACAAATGCATGACTCCCTTCTCACCGGTTAACTTTGGAAATGGTTATTATCCATTACAAGTTTTTCTCTTACCCCAGGCAAGTAGTAGAAAACAATGAATCCATTTGTTTTACTGCTCACATAATTTGGAGATGGAATCTTTGCAATATTTCCTGAGGTATCTTTCTCTCACCCCTTTATGGGCCCAATTTTTCTAATTGCCTATGAATAAGGAGGCCAAGGCAATTAGGGGTTTTATCACATACATATAGCTATTTAAATGGTATTTTCTTTCCGCTATATTTCAATTACCATCATAGCAAGCTCATTCCAAGCTACCACATTGGATGGTCTAAGAATTCCTAAGGTTTGCCCTATCATGTTTTTAAAGATGAGGGGAAAAAAAGTAATTGAGACAATAGTCACATTTTCTAGAGGATGCTGAGAATCAACGTTTATCCATAATTCTGGATTATTTCTTATAGCTCTTCAAAAGAATAACATAACAAATTTTATATATCAACAATATGAAGTGATGACAAAGTCAGCAAAAAGCATTAAAGCCATGATATTAAAAATTCCTTCACTGGGTGGGGTATAGATTGTGGATATGCCTTGCTTCGTAGACAGATTTTTCAGGGGTTTCTAAGTTGATACAAATGTAAAACCCAAGAAATACAATTGTGCAGTGAGAGGGAAAGTAAATGTTGCCAAATAATCAGTAAAATATAGAAAAACATCTGTTTTGAACTACTATTAATTGTTGTAGAACCACCAGTAAGTAAAAATAGAAAAAGAAACATCCTATATTTATTTTATCACATAAGAACCTAATTTTTAAGGTTCTTAATTGGCTTAGGAAATGAGTGAAAACAATTTCACTAGATAAACTTATTTGAATATTCTCTGTCAATATTCAATGTTGTTATTGCTGATGATCCTTTGAAAATGCAATATTTTGAAATGTATGAAATATTGAAATTTCATAAATTACAAGATTGTATATCCTCCACAGGGATAAGTTAACTGCTAAAAGTTATGCTGGTCTTGTCAATTACTATCTGTTCTTATCAATTATTATCTTGTCTCATGAATAAATATCACTTCTGGATTTTTTCTAAAATATTAACCTAAAATCCTAATCTATGTTGTAATTACATTTGACCCTTGAACAACATGGTTTGAACTGCAAGGGTCTACTTATTTGCATGTTTTGCATCTGAGACACAGATCAAAATTTCTGTGGATGGTTGAGTCCGTGGATGCAAAACCCCCAATATGAAATCCCCATTGGGACGGCCAAGTATGGTACTTGAATCCCTTTGGATACTGAGGGACAACTGTATATACAGTTTGCACATGCAGATAAATTGCATTCAGAATAAGATTTATAGAGCTAAAACTGATGTTATTCATTAAATAGTCCATTTTTGTTATGTTTCAATAATTAATATATCATAATTTTTATAACTTTAAGTAGCTACAAATTCTTAATGCAAAGGGTAAAAGCTCATTATTCTATAAGTCTCAGATACATAAGATACCTGAAGTATTTATGTTAAACATATATTTTAGCATATTTAAGGCAAGCTAAGTGTTTCACACTTTCAGACTTTGGAGCCTTGACTCTCAATCCACTTCTTTAAGTATGTCTACTGAGCACACCACAGGAGAGAGGTTCATCTGAGAATGAGAATTTAAGGTCAACTCAATATTTGGGATTATTCATAAAAGTAGTAAAAAGAAAGATATATTTTGGAGTTATGGGTTTAACTTAATGCCAAACTGAAAGTGGAAGAGCACTAGGCAGTATTTCTCCATTTCTTGCCCCCAGTTTCTTTTGTACACCTAACTCACATTGCACACATTTTAATTTTGTTTCTGTTTGTTTAGATTTTTAAGAAGCATAATTAAATTTGGACTAAACAAAACAAACAAATATAACCATTCTGCTAATAAATATTTTTAATTTTACAATTTAACTTCTGAAATCTATATTAAGTCCAGTTCTAAAGAAAGAGGAAAAACTCAGAAAAACCTAAATGGTTGTGTGTGTGTGTGTGTGTGTGTGTGTTGGTCAGATATGCTTGTGTAATATGTCTGTGTATTTGTGTCCATGTTTCTGAATATATACACTCCAAATTTTTCAGAAATGCTGGAAAAATAATTATTGAATAGACATATTTCCAAAGAAGACATATAGATGGCCAACAGGCAAATGAAAAGATGCTCAACATCACTAATCATCAGGGAAATGCAAATCAAAATCACTATGAGATATCACCTCACACCTATTAGAATGGCTATTATCAAAAAGACAACAACTAACAAGGGCTGGTGAGGACGTGGAGAAAGGGGAACACTTGTGGACTCTTGGTGAGAATGCGAGTTGATGCAGCCACTATGGAAGACAGTATGGAGATTCCTCAAAAAATTAAGAATAGAACTACCAGCAATTCCACTTCTGGGTGTTTTTCCAAAGGAACAAAAACACTAATTCAAAAAGATATATGCACTCCTATGTTCACTGCAGCATTATTCACAATAGCCAAGATATCGAAGCAACCTAAGTGCCCATCCATAGATGAATGGAATATATTCATATATTATATATATGGAATGGAACATTACTCAGCCATAAAAAAGAATAAAATCTTACCATTTGGGATAAAGTGGATGGGAACAGAGGGTTTTATGCTAAGTGAAATAAGTCAGACAGAGAAAGACCCATACCATATGATTTCACACATATGTGGAATTAAAAAACAAAGTAAATGTACAAACGTAACAAAACATAAACAGAGTCATAGATACAGAGAACAGAACTGATTAAATTAATCTACTTTTTGTGATACTGAAACTGGTCATTTATGTACAGATTTGTTTATATCACAGTCTTACATGTAATTTTTTTTTTAAAACACCTTTATGGGAGCAAAATTGCTTTACAATGGTGTGTTAGTTTCTGCTTTATAACAAAGTGAATCAGTTATACACATACATATATCCCCATATCTCTTCCCTCTTACGTCTCCCTACATGTGATCTTAAAGCTTATCTATTACAGAGTTTTTCTACCTTAGTCCTGTGCATTTTAGTATGTTTAACAGTGTTCCCGACCTCCAGACACTAGAAGCCAAAAGTTTCTCTCCAGTATGAACAACCAAATATGTCTCCAAAATTTCCCAAATGTTCCACAGTGGGCAAAATTGCCCTGGTTGAGAAACACTCATCTATTCCAATAAGCCATATGACACTTAAAACTACTCGTTATTCATACTGATGATCCAGAATCATTTTTCTTTTGTGTGTAAAAATATCATTTTATGAGACAAATCAGATTGAAAAAATCTTATTTAATTTACCATTTTCAGTATAAATTTTAATAATTTGCATGTTTACACTAGTTTTGAGAAAATTTTTAGAGATACAGTTATTTTATTCCAATTTAAATACTTTAAGTGAATTTTGGACTTTTGAGTTGAATAAAACCTATATAAGCACCTTGTAATCTTTCAGACATTTAAATTAGTCATCAAAGTGACTGTATTATAATCATCATAACAATTCTTGGGGCTTCCCTGGTGGCGCAGTGGTTGAGAGTCCACCTGCCGATGAAGGGGACACAGGTTTGTGCCCCGGTCCTGGAAGATCCCACATGCCATGGAGCGGCTGGGCCCGTGAGCCATGGCCGCTGAGCCTGCATGTCCGGAGCCTGTGCTCCGCAATGGGAGAGGCCACAACAGTCAGAGGCCCATGTACAGCAAAAAAAAAAAAAACAAAAAAACCCCCAATTCTCTTAAATAGTTGTTTCTCTCAAAATATTTACAAAAGTTTAATGACGACTTTCATTTTACCTTTAAATATTTTTTTACTGTAAGTGCTGATGAATAAGCAATCAACCTGTCCTCTCCCACACTGATGCACTTGGAGGAATTATTCATAGGGACTAATACTGCACTGGCCACAGTACTGAAATAAATGTTACTCACCATTCAATAATGAATGTAAACATGAAAATCAAGATTTTGTGAAAACTTCTTTTTCAAGTGCCTAGAAAGTATGACTTCTGAAAAAGAGGCCAGGGAAGGAAGTGAGTTATATCAAACCATTTACATAGGTTCTTGGAAGCCTGAACAAGACTGATTTTGGTGAGAGGACTTTCTCTCCACAGAAAATTGAGTGATTCAAAGGGTCAGGATAAGCTAAAATAGAATCTGCCAATACTGGCAAAATAAATATGGATAGAATTTTTTGTACATCCCTTTCCCATGAAAAAAATTCAGGCACTGTTCCTCAACCCTTCAAGTGCCATGATTAAGTCAACTACACTCCTGAGAGAAGTTGGGGGTAAAACTGTAAGAGCGGGAAAGGGAAACTGTATTACACTCCATCTTTCATTCACCTGACCTTAGAAATCCCTCCCTCTTTGGAACATAGAAAGTGAGATAAGTCCCATGGTGATTGTGTTAATTCAACTAATTCAGACCCTCTTCTCTAAGAACAGTGGGAAAAAGTGAAAGCAATTTTCCCATTAAGCATGATTCATCAGAAAAAGTAAGTACAAACCTTGAAAAAGTCATGGCAACAAGGGGCAGTATGGCCAAAGTGAGACAGTCTTGAAAATAACCCTTATAAAGCAAGGGAACAAAATGTGTCTGGCAATGAGGAGGGGTGTAACAATGGCAAAGGCAGAATCTCAGTCCTTCAGCAGGAGACAGTACCCAGGGGTGCCGCAGAACTGTGGGCAAACGTCATGAGGAATGACGGGAAAAGCCATCACTGTAGCAGAGACAGGATCTAACTCAGGCCTTCAGAGTTGGAACACACTAGGGTTCAAAGCACTATTCAGCAGATAAAAAACGACAAGTGAGAGAAAACAAGGAGTTGGAGGCCCATTATATGGGCAATGACAATGCCTGGCTATATTCAGCCCTATGATGCTCATTTGAGGGATGGACTATTCAATGCTTGGGATACTACAGGCTGTACATACTCTGTTTCTGTACTGGGGAAATCTATGGAGTAGCAAGAGAAGGATGGGAGGGGAACCAAACATGAGCACTGATTTAGAACAGAACTCTGTGACTGCTCATACGACTTGAAAAGTCATGAAGGTTTTGATTTTGATGTCTCAGTGAAATGTGAGGTGGAGAACTTTACTCTTCTACCCTTAAGCTCTGTAGAATACAGTTCTTGACTACCATGATTCTGTGAGAAAACCATTTCACTGTTGTTTTCATAAATCATTAGAGACATGCAAACCCATTTATAGTAAATCAGGATTCACTAGGCTCTAAAGAAAAAAAGAAAACCCTAACACTAAACTATTCTGTAGACAAACATATTTGGAACTTTGAATCTTGTACCTTTGAGTATAATTTATATGTAAGCTCAAGCCATGTGAAAAATTAGAGACAGCCAAGGAATTGGAAGCAGAAGAGAAACAAGCGAGGAACACAACATTTTCTCATCCTGAGGTGGCCGGTTGCCTGCCATTCCTATGTGCAGCAGATGGCAAAAAGGCAGTGAGGGTGGGAGTGGCTGGCACTTCACAGACTGCCAGGCTCCGTCTGGGCTCCTGATAAATATTAATTAAATGAATTGACTCCACTGAAGACTGCTGCCCATGCTGCCAATTATGACAACCATTCTTTGTTTTATATATTATCCTCATGTTAGCATGGCATTGAATATGTCTTTATAAAGACTGAATGGGCTATGCAAATAAACTACTAAGAGGTGACACTCAAAGGCACACACGTTTTTTAGACCCTACTTTATAAACATCTTATTAAAACCATATCCTAGTGATATCTTGGTTGGCAATTCATCTGGAAATAAAGTTATACTACTTTAGCAAAATCAGTCTGTGTGTGATGGATGCTGGGAGGACTTCAGGTCTTTTCTTTGCTTGGCCTGGGCATGTGATGGACAAGGAGGAAAAAGAAGCAGTACAGAATTCATTCACGAAGGGGACTGAAATTCCTGGAGTTCATAACCCATGTAACTTAGGAGTTGTGAAAGTGTTACCTGGGCTCCTGAATTGAAAATGATTCAGAGGGATCTGTGTGCCTCTCTTCAGGAAAGAAGATTATAGAGCTGCAGCTTCTAGGTGATCTGGGGATTAGCAATCCCCCAAAAGACAAGAGTTGAGCAGTCATCAAGAAATCTTATGTTAAAAGCACCCCCAAATTAAAATGTGTTAATTTTACTTTATATGAAAGGATTTCCCAAGTTAAAGTGCCTTAGGAATATATCCTCTTTGTTATAGCAATCTACCCAGAAAAGTGTGCTGGCCTCAGCAGCCTGTGGGTTCAGGTAAGGATTCATTAATATTAATGCCCAAATCCCACGGGCTCTCTCTCAATGACAAGATATCACTTTCCCTCCTAGTATGAAATATCGGAAAATGTTGGCCATTTACTTCTTGGAGCCCTTTGTCTCAGAAGTTCTGTTTCTTTTACTCCAGCCTCTTGTCAACGAATACTGTCAGGCAATGTCTTAAGGGGAGGCACCTAGTCACTGGTAATTTCCCAGGATTATTTAAAAGGAAAGTTTTAGGCTCCAGAGTTACCTATGGGAATGATGTCTCTTTCCCTCTGTTGTGCACAGCACAATTAGTGCCTGGAGCCCCTCCTGAATGCAGCTCCCTCTAGTTTTGATGTGTCAGTAAGGAACATTCAGGATACCCCTACTTTTCCTTCAGGAATGAGGATAAACATCGTTTTCCCAGGGAAGCATTTCCTGACTTGTGGTACGTGTAACTCTCATCTTTATGTCCTCATAGTTCTCTATACTTCTATCATGGTAGTTAGTGATTTCGTTTCCCTTCTTCCACCCCTAAACTCTTTATTCGTAAGGGCAGAAACTTTGTATGTTTATATAGCATAGTGTCCCTTACCAGGGCTACCACTGTGCAAGTCCAATAGACACCATTGACATTGGATTCTCTGAAGTTGGGCAACAAAGGTCCCAATCCCCAGCATTTATAAAACATGGTAGATGCTTAATAAGTAATGTTAAATGAGTAAATCCTCTTATGCATTTCTATGTCTCACCTACAACTTTACTTAAAATCATGTATAAAACAAACTTCCAGAAATACCAAATAGTGCAGATACTCCTGGGTGATGTAGGAGTACATCGAGTCGAGCAAACACCTAAATTCTGAATTCTAAATTACACTTAAGTAAAACACCTGAATTTGTTACATAGGGAAGTCAAGATAAAGTTCTGCATATATAAAAATACATAAAACATAAGTAATATAAGATCATATAATGTAATATAATATGATACAATAGAATCTTTTTCACGCTGGGAAAACTGATGATAAGGCAAGGATTGTACAATACAGAAGAGGCTGAAATTTCCATCCAACCAATTCAAATGTCCATATAGGATGAAAATGTGGTAAAGATGTAAATAGCAGTGAATGTGTAGGAATTGGGGCTAAGGAAGCAAAAAGGGGACATGAGCATGTATTCATTCAGTTATTCAAATATTCATTGATACCAACTTTATAGCAAGTGCTATTCTAGACGTGGGGAACACAGTGGTGAATAAAATGAGGGAAACAGACAATAAATGAGTTAAAAAACAAATGACAAATAATGTTAATATTTAGATAAGTGTTATGAAGAAAATTCAGTAGAGCCACAGGATAGAGCATGATACAGATATGTGTTTATTTAATACAATTTGGTCAGGAACTAACCTCTCTGAATAAAGAGAAGTGAGCACATAAAGATATTGGAAAATACATTGCAGGAAAGGAAACAGCATACTGAGGCAAATCAGATAACATGAATGGATAAAATATCCTTTAGGTTATTTGGTGAATCAGAAAAAAAATTGACGAGAAAAGTACATACATGGAATTTATGGCGATGCCTAAGTTATTGATATGGACTCACCTTACAAATATTTGCACTTTATAGACAGCAGAAAACAAATGCTCCACTCACTCTCTAAGCACTACATTTAACCATCTCAAAAATCCCATGCTGAAAGTAGAAATATTACCCCTATTTTACATATAAAGATACGAAGGCCAAAATTTAGGAAATTTTCCCAAGGTCACAAAATAAATGTCAGTGCTGAGATCTGAATCCAGGAAGCCCAGTTATAGAATATATAATATTAATTAGATACATATATATGGTCTCTAATGTATTTTCAATATTAATGTCATTTGATGATATCTAGACACATGGGGAAATTATGTATTTTAACATATGAATTATTTAGGCACTCTTTCTCCACCTGGTGTCAATAATTTGGTTTTCCTCATTGAAAAACATGAACATAATTATCTTTTATTCTCTATTGTGTGCTATGTAATTGTAATGTTTGTGTCAGAAAGAGCTATAAAAGAGCGTAATCAATGCAATGATTTCTATTGTTCTCACAGTCACCGGCATTATCTGGCATCACAAAATAATACACTTAACTATGGTAGTTGGTGTCAACCACTGAGGCACCTAAATAAATGGGTCACCTTCACTTTGAGTGAACAAATACTAATCTATAAATGTATATCAGCTATGACTTTATTGTTAGCCAAATCTACTTGTAATGCTCTTTGGGTAAGAGAAGAAACAATAAAAAATACCAATTTAAGGTTCCGTGTGTCTACTTACATTATGCTGGGTTCTAAATATGATTTCAGGAAATATTTTTAAAGGATTAATGAAAGCAGTACTAGCGGAAACCCTAAAAGAGAATATTAAAAATAGAATCAGCATATGGTACAGTCCACAGAAGATGGCTCATAATATATTACAAATAATTTCTGTCAGTGGTTCTGGATATTTCTTGGAATTCTAACCTTAGGCAATGTTAACAATAAAATATCAACACTGTTATTTATGAAAGTATCCGTGGTGATGAACAAATAGATAAACAGAGTCAAATTAATTCATGGAACATTTATATTAATTTCATTTATTAAAAATGTGGCTGCTATTATTACTATACACTCATTAGTTCATAGCTCAGTGAATGAAAAGCTAGTTCCAAACTGCTCTTTTCCAAACATTAAAAAAAAAACTTCTTCCATTATTTTAAACGTACCAGCAATAATGGCCCCACTGGTCCATCTGCTGCTTGCACTTTTTCTGCTGTGTACAAATCACCCTAAGTGCTTTGCTTCCCATCAGACAAAGCTATGGTAGTAAGAACGATTTATTTAACAGATATGCATTGTAATAGTTGGAAAAATACTGACTTGGGGAGATCACTACGGGGAGAGAATTTTAATGCTAAAAGCCACTCCGAATGTTCCAGTGGGCAGTGCCAAGCAGAAACATGGTAAATGACAGATGGTAAATATATTCTTACCAACTGACAGTTGCACTTCCCATGGCCAAACACTTCCTATGCTGTGCAGTTCCTAGGTCAAAGAAACTTCATTCTGTATTTGTGCTCAACAAATACATGCAATTATCTTTAACACACAAATGTTCTGAGTTATTATGTATCATACCATGTATGTTACATATAATGAAAATATAAATAATTGTTAAAAATGTTAGGATATTGAAAAATCTATTTGATCATGTATATTGTGCTATATTATTCTGGAATGTTTTTAAGTATAATAGAGTACCCAGCCTTTAATCTTTTAAAAAAATATTTTCCCACAATGGAAACTAAAACAGAAAATCGTTCAAAAATGTTTTGCCAAGTTACATGTTTTTATGGGTATTGGAATTAGGGAAATGACTAAAACTGTCTAAGAAGTAATTTTTATATCAGGCTTTTCTGTGTGTAATTGATGTTTTAGAAAAAAATTAAACAAAACTGTTTTGTTTTGATACTGCTATGTTACATATAAAGAATCCTTTATTCTAATGTTATAAAATGATTACCTGTTCACCTAAAAAATATGATCATTAGCTGGTCTTCAAATATGTAACAGATTAGAAATGCTGACAGTATTAGCTAGTTCAATACAAAAATCTTTTTGGATTTCAATTTTGGTATTAGCTGGGAAGTCACATTTTAGAGTCTGTAACAATCCCTCTGAAAATGGAGATATATACAAAGGAAGGTGACACACCCTGTAACTATGGTTGAGACTGTCATATTGAAAAGCATCCACTCCTCCAGACTGGCAGGATTTCCTATGACATTTTTTCTCATTCACTCTGAGAATAGAACTGAGAAGTTTGGCCAGATACAATTTTGCTGGGACTTGTTAACTAATAGTTTTCAGTTGCTAATTTACATTAGGGTTTAGCTATGCCAGCTTCAAAAATGAGACTGAATACAAAGCCAGATGACCTTAAATAACTCCAGAAATGAGCAGTCACTTGTGCATTAAGAATTTGCATATGACATGCTCCTATTTAGAGCCAAGATAGATAATGAAGAACAGAATTCAGATCAGAGTTCCTCGATTTGTCTATCCATGTCACCATATTAATCCAATAATTGCCTAATTTCCACATAATTTCCCCTCTATCCCAGTCATACCATAGTACTGAGAATGATTCATTGAAATATCATTTTTTATTATTATTTCGGGGGAATAATATGTCACCCTTGAAACTTAGTGGCTTAAAATGACAACTACTGAATTAGCTCACAGTTTGTCAGGTTGCAAAATGGGCTGAATTTAGTGGGCGGCTTTTTCACAGGTCTCACCTAATCTCACTCATGCATCAGGATTCACTTGGGGAGTGACTGGAGCTCATTGGTCTGGAATGACCTCATTCATAGCCCTGACAGATGGCTGACAGGTGGCTGGTGCAACAGGGGTGGCTGGGTCATGGATCTCTCTTCATCCAGCAGGCTAGCCTGGGCTCACTTACAAGGTGGTTGCAGAGTTTCATGAGCAAGAAAAGGACAAGCCCCAATGCACAAGTATTTTCTTTTTTTTTAACTTATTTTTTAATTTAAAAATTTTTTAAAGGAATATGACTCAGCCATTGAAAGGAACAAAACTGGGTCATCTGTAGAGACATGGATGGACCTAGAGACTGTCATACAGAGTGAAGTAAGTCAGAAAGAGAAAAACAAATATCGTGTATTAACGCATATATGTGGAACCTAGAAAATGGTACAGATGAACCTATTTGCAAAGCAGAAATAGACACAGACATAGAGAAGAAATGTATGGACACCACGAGGGGGAAGGGGTATGTGTGATGAATTGGGAGATTGGGATTGACATCTACACACTACTACGTATAAAATGGATAACTAATGCGAACCTGCTGTGTAGCATAGGGAACTTGACTCAATGCCCTGTGGTGACACAAGTATTTCCTAATTTTCTGCTCTTCTCATGTTTGCTATTGCCCTATTGGCCCAAACAAGTCACATGGCCAAGCCCAGCATCAGAGTGGGTGGGCATCCAGAATTTCAGTGAAAGGCAACATGTATATTGTGGTTCTTGCAATCTAACATACTTATTAAACATGGTTAGCTTAACACACAGAACTGAATACTGACTGGGTTTATAGCTTTAGTGATGTTTATTAGCAAGCAAGGCCAAAAGCTGCCACAGTGCTCAGTTTTCAATAGGTCACAAAATTAGATAAGTGCCTTAATCTTCAAATTTAACATTGACTAACATTTATTGAGATCTTACTATGTGCAATATATCAACATTTTACCCACATTATTTCATTCAACTGGGAAAACACACAATGCGGCAGCTGAGTGCATTACTTATGAGTATAGACTTGAAGTCTGACTACCTCTGTTCAGTCCCAGTGCACTACTTATTACCTGTGGGGTTTGGTTAAATAATCTACCTCTCAGTGCTCTTATGTTTTCATGTATTAGTGTATACAGAGTCCCTTGAACTGTGCCTAACATATAATGAGTGTTATATAAGTTATCACTATTATTATAAATTACATACTATTATATCATCTCCAGTTCACTAATCATACAGCCTGGAGAAATTAACAAACCAAAGTAACACAGAGTATGCATTCAAGTTGAAGAAAGTGTGATTCAAAATTCCATGATTAATCTGATGAATTCTATTTTGTGCAATGGGAAAATGAATACGGAAACTAGTTTTACACATAAATAATATGTTTTACATGTAAATAATTACCCACTATATTAAAGACTTTAACAATCCAAACCATGGTTTTCTTTTTCTTTTTAACATTATACATATTTTGACCCGAAGAATTTTGAATAATTGCCTCTGTTCTAACATAGGATTTCATAATTAACAATTCCCAGGTTTTATTTGTTTACATTTCTATAAGAATTATACGTAGTCTTTCTTTCTGAGAGTTCTAGTTATACATGTATACTTTGCCATGTTCCAGTATTAAGGGTTGATTAGCCTATTGAAAAAGATGCTGAATATAGCATAGTGGCTAAGAACATTTGGATTTTAATTCCAAATCCCGCACTTATATGATCTATGAAAAAGGCAATCTCATGTGATTCAACTTAGTACAGGTATTTAACATAGAAAGCACTGAGTAAATTCTAGCTATTATTATTATTATTATACCCCCAAAAGATGCAGTTTTCTGGTTTTATCCTTAAATCAATTAAACACAAGTGCAATTTACTTAATGTGACATCAAAGTATAAATGAAAGCAAAGTGACGGAGACAGGGAGAGAAAAGAGAGAGACAGAGACTGGAAAATGCTATTGTTGATGGCTTTGAAGACAGAGAAAGAGGCCAAGAGGCAAGGAATACAGGTGGCTATAAAGCTGTAAAAGTCAGGAAGCAGATTTCCCCTAGACCCTCTAGAAGGAACTAGCCTTGCTGACACCCTGATTTTAACCCAGTGAAAACTGACTCTGGACTTTTGATCTCTAGAACTTTAAGAGAACTTGTGATTTTTAATAAAAAAATAAATAAATAAAACTAGTAAAACTGGAATTATCTATGACATGGAAACATTCAAAAAGAAAAAAAAATATGCCAGTGAAAAATTCAAATGAATCCAAACACTCTGGAGATATATTTTCTTTCTCCTCAATATCCCATAGGGATTAATTTCTTGATCTGAGCGGATCTTGTTTTACTTTGAGGAAGCTGATGTTACTATCAAATAATATATTAACTTTTTGCTGGAAAGAAGTATCGATAGAACATAAATACAACAAAAATAACTGAAGAGGCATCTTCTGAAAATGAATATATACTAAATCACAAGTCAAGGAAACCAAACATTTCTTTTAAACTAGACTTCTTGGTAACATATATCAAAACAGTTGCTATTTTTACACATTCTATAATAGCAAAATTCTATATTTTGTATATGACATAATGAAATTTCACCCTATGTTGTCTCTTGTGTGTTTCTGTACCAAAATATCTTTTTCTTGGCTGCCACACATTTGAAAATGTCACCTTCAGTTTCTGTGATTTCTTATTATCTACCTCTGGCACTGCAACTACACCTCTTTAATTCTCCTGACCATCACACCCATACCAATGTCCCCTAATGAATGGAGCTAGGTGATATACCATCCCTGCTTTTAACTATTTATATCCACTAATTTCTATTGGGACTGATGATCCTCCCAGATAAATAATTTGAGCTAATGTAACTACTGTGGCACAAACATATTAAAATGATTTCAAGGACTGGTTTTATATCTGTGGAGTTCAGATTACCTGGAGCAAGAAAAGGGTTTCCTAGAGAAAAGTCAACCAAAGAAAGGAATTAGGATGGTGAGCCAGATGCAGACAGAGACAGCTCCAGAACAAAGGAAGTCCAAGTGTAGGTTCGTGAGTTATGCTAATTTTAACTCAGCTGCCTTGGCACCATATTTCAGTGCTAGAAGATAGAGGCTCTTTGCATAATATGAAAGATCTGCTCAAGGCTATAATCTTTTAAAATAGAAACAAATTTGGTTTAGTATACTGCCTATGTACCAAGTATAATGTCACATACGAGTGTTGTTTCCTGACTTTAGTAGAACAGAGATGTTGCACATCTGCTACATGGTCCAAAGATAGTTTTCAAATCCACTCTGGAGTGGCACATTTCTGACTTCACCAGCTTCTAGGTGACAGCAATGGCCTCAGAAGGTGCACTGGAAACCATAATCATTGTGGTTTGGAAAACTGAACCAGCTGCACTGTTCTGGCTCAGCTGTCTAAGCAACCATTGACAGAACAGTTTTAACAATTTCTGTAATATATTTTGTCTTAAGCAAGCTTTTGTTGGATGTCCTAAATGGGTGTAACATGGAAAAAAATATGCTCCTTTTTATTTTGGAAGAGCAGAAAGAAGGTAGAAGGTGATGCCTAAGATCTCCCAACATCCAATGTCCTCTTGGGAATGACCTCATAGAAATGCTATTGTGGATCTGCAGTGGACTTGGCCACCCAAACCCAGCTGTGCTGCTCACAGGGGCGAATTACATTTCAAAGTGATGCATAGGCAGCAGTGTTCTTGCAGGTAGGCAAGGTGGTTCTTGGAGCATGGAGGTTTGGGTATTAACACTGTACATTGCAGAGGCTGGATAGTGAGGCTTGAGTCCATGTTCTACTGGGATTAAAAAACGATGTCCCATGTTACAGTCCAAAATTTAAAATTATAATCATAAAATTTAAAATAATAAATACAAACTTGGTACATTTATTATTACTCCACACTAACTAACACTCTTAGGAATGGATCTAAATATCAGTGTAAATTGTTACCAGATTTTTCTTCTTTCTACCTGGAAGAAATAACATAAAATATGCTTTTTAAATGCATACAATATGGTTTAATAACTTTTGATTTTTGCTCCTTTCTTTCTCCTCCCTTTAGCTCTTGGCTGGCCTAACCAAGACTGGGGCTACTCCCTCATTTTCCAGCAGAGAACATATTCACCCATCTAACCTACAGTAGTCCAATGTTTCTAATCAAATCTAAGGGCTTGGAATTTAGTTTGAAAACATCCGCATAACACATTTAAGTTATTACTACAAGTGTCACTCTCCAGTTCTTAAAATACATTAAAAAGAATTGAGGTTATCTTAGGTTATTTTCTCCAAGTTCAGATTGTTTAGTAGTTTTGACTAATTTAATCAGTCAAATATGATTTGTTTTAAATTAAGGTTTTTTTCTTTTATTTTATCCCTCTATTTTTTAATTAGTGTGTACGTAGATAAAATTTCTTTCCCATGGTACAAATTCCATTCTATTTGTTGAATAAATACAGAGACTCTCTTTTAGAGGTGGCAGTATCAGGCACCAGAGAGGAGTTTTGCTGGCTCTTTCTTTGCACTAGAATGTCTTTTACATAATAGATGCTCAGTATACAGTTATTGAATTGAACTAAAGCATAATTTTTGGTCTATGCTTTAAAATAGTGAAACTAGTATATAAGTTTAGATAGGCTGACAATTTACATAGCAATAGTTCAGGCTTCAGAGGCAGTGTCATAGTAGAGGCTCAGTGTCTGCAAAAGAAATGAGATGATTTCAGGATTCTCCTCTGTTATCCAGGAGGAAGCATATGCTAGACATAGAGAAAGAGCCAGTGACTCTTTGCTCTGGTGACAGATGCATGAATATTAGAAAGTATGAATCTGGGACCAGATGAATCCCAAAGAACATGCTGATGAAATCAAAATTTTGTTAACCATATTAGGCAACACTTTAATATTTAATATAAAATATTTAATATTGGTATAATTGACAATTAGAGGTAGATAGGTAAACTGTACCAGGAGGCTGGAAGGCTGGGAGACTGGGATGCAAGTGAGAATATTCTTGAAGTGGTTCTGGCTTATTTCACTCAACAATATGCTACATTTTGCCCTGCTCTTGGGTGGAACGTGAGCTTTGTCTTTTTAAAGGCTGACTTATAGTATTCCATTTTAAGCATTTACCACAATTTATCAATCCCAGTATTGATGAACATTTTCTCCCCCAGTTTGGGGCTCTTATGAATAATGCTTCTATTAACATCCTTGAATTTGTCTTGTGGTCCACATATGAAGGCAGTTCTGTTGCGTATACATCTAGGAATGGAATTTTTGGTTATGTATAAGTCTAATATTACAAAAGATTGCCAAACAATTTTTCAGAGTGACTGTGTCCCTTTATATTCCCACTGGCAGTGTATAAAAAGTCCTATACTATTGAATTTGCACCAATACTTGGTATGGTCTTTTAATCTTATCCATTCTTACAGGTGCTTAGTGGTGATTTGCATTTTAAAATTGAATTGTTTATCTTATGGGCAATGATGTTAAAATATGTTAGATATTTTAAATGAGCATTTGGATATCATCTTTTCTGAAGCACTCATTCAATTGTTTTAAATTGAAGTATAGTTGATTTACAATATTGTGTTAGTTTCAGGTATACAGCAAAGTGATTCAGTTATGTATATGTACATATATTCATATGTATAAGCACATATATATAATATATATGTATATATATGATTATTTCCCATTATAGGTTATTATAAGATATTGAATATAGTTTTCTGTACAATACAGTAAATCCTTAATGCTTATATATTTTATGTATAGTAGTTTGTTTATCCCATACTCCTAATTTATCCCTCCACCCCCTTTCCCCTTTCGTAACCATAAGTTTATTTTCTACGTCTGTGAGTCTGTTTATGTTTTGTATATAGATTCATTTGTATTATTCTTTAGTTTCCACATATAAGTGATATATAAAATTTGTCTTTGTCTGACTTACTTCATTAAGTATAATATTCTCTAGGTCCATCCACGTTGCTGCAAAAGGCAATATTTCATTCTTTTTTATGACTGAGTAATATTCCACTGTATATACCACATATCCTTAAGCCATTGTCTGTTGATGAGCACTTTGGTTGTTTCCACTACTGTAAATAGTGCTGTTACGAACACTGGGGTGAATTTATCTTTTTGAATTAGAGTTTTCATCTTTTTTAGATATATACCCAGGAGTCGGATTGCTGGATCATATGGTAGCTCTATTTTTAGTTTTTTAAGGCACCTCCATACAGTTTTGCATAGGGACTGCAACCAATTTATATTCCCACCAACAGTGTAGGAGGGTTCCCTTTCCTCCGTTATCTATCCAGCATTTACTATTTATAGACTTACTGATGACAGACATTCTGACAGGTGTGAGGTCATATCTCATTGTAGTTTTGATTTGCATTTATCTAATAATTAGTCATGTTGAGCATATTTTCATTTGTATGTCTTCTTTGCAGAAATATCTGTTTATGTCTTCTGCCCATTTTTTTATTGTATTGTTTGTTTTTTCAGTATGAGTTGTATGTATATTTTGGAAATTAATTCCTTCTTTTCTAGTTGTTTTTGTAGTTCTTCTTTGTTCATTTCTTCTTTTTGTGTTTCCTTTCGTGGTTTGATTTATTATTATTATTTTTTGTAGTAAGCTTGAATTCCTTATTTTTTGGTTTTTGTGCATCTATTGTACATTTTTAACTTGTAGTTACCCTGGAGTTCAAGTATGTTGACCCATAACTATATCTATTGATTTAAACCGATAGTCATACAAATTCAAACACATCCTAAAAGATCTCTAATTTTATACTGTACTCCCCAATTTGTGAATTTGATGTCCTGTTTTACATCTTCATGCTTAACCTTTTGCTGTTAATTGTACTTAAAATCAATTTTACAAAAATTTTTAATGGTTGTTAAATCTATGTACTGTTTTAGTTAAATGATCTTCAATCCTTTTATATATTTGTCTTTCCTATTTGATTTTCCCTTTGGTGTAGATTCTTGCTTCTCTTCTATTTAGAGAAGATCTTTCAATATTTCTTTTAGGTTAGATTTAGTATTGCTGAATTCTTTTAGTTTTTGCTTGGCTGAGAAATTCTTTATCTCTCTTTCCATTCTAAATGATGATCTTGCTGGGTAGAGTATCAGAGTTTGCAGGTATTTCCCTTTTAGGACTTTGAATATGTCATGCTACTGCCTTCTGGCTTGCAAGGTTTCTGCAGAGAAATCAGCTGATAGCTTTATGGGAGCTCTCTTGTAACTGACTCTTTGTTTTTTCCTTGCTGCCTTCAGAACCTTCTCTTTAACTTTTGCCATTTTAATTATAATATGTCTTGGTATGGGTCTGTTTGGGTTCATCTTGTTTGGGTCCTTCTGTGCTTCCAGTACCTGGATATCTGTTTCCTTCTTTAGGATTGGGAAGTTTTCAGCCATAATTCTTCAAATACACTTTTGATCCTCTTTTCTCTCCTCTTTCTGGAGCCCCTATTATGTGCAGGTTGGCATGTTTTACATTATCCTATAGATCTCATATGTTGCTTTTTTTTTTTATTTGTCTTTCTGTCTGCTGCTCTGATGAGGTAATTTCCATTAGTCTATCTTCTAGATCATTTATTTGTTCTGTGTCATTTAGTCTGCCACCATTGCTTCCAGATTGGTTTTTCTTTTTTTTTTTTTTTTTTTCTTGCGGTACGTGGGCCTCTCACTGTCGTGGCCTCTCCTGCTGCGGAGCACAGGCTCCGGACGCGCAAGCTCAGCGGCCATGGCCCTAGCCACTCCGCGACATGTGGGATCTTCCCGGACTGGGGCACAAACCTGTGTTCCCTGCATCGGCAGGCGGACTTTCAACCACTGCGCCACCAGGGAAGCCCCCCAGATTGGATTTTATCTCAGCAATTGAATTGTCTAATCTTAAATGGTTCACCTTTATAATATCTAGCTCCTTGTTACAGTGACCTGCATTTCTACTGATAATCTTTCTTAAATCCTTTAGCATTTTTATTAACTCCTTTTCGAACTTGGGGTCTAGTAGACTGGAGAGGTCTGTTTTATTATTTGTTCTTTCAAGGGATTTCTCTCGTTCTTCTAATTAGGAGTAGTTCCTCTGCTTTTTCATTCTACTTAACTTTCTCTGTCTCTATGAATTTAGGAGAAACAGTTATGTACTGTGGTCTTGAAAGTTTGTTCTTATGTGCAAGCATCCCTGTGTAGACTGTGAGTCCAATATTTTTGCTGTGAGGGCTGGTTTGGTATGGATACCAGCCATGTCTTTCCTCAGAGTGTGATGGCCATTATCCCCTTGATAGGGGGTATGATTGGTGTTGTGGTGTCTGGAGACTGCACTGGATGCGGGTCAGGGCCTACTCTTTGTCCCCTGGCTGTCACTGCCCTGTCAGGGGGCAGGGTCTGCTCCACAGTCCTTAGAGTAGAAACCTTGAGGGTTGGGTTCGATCAGGCTCCGTTGCCCTTGAGGGCATGCCCTGCCCTGAAAGAGGTGACCACTGAGTAAGTGAGGCACATGTGGTCACAGCAAATCTATGCACTGCCCATGTAGGCATCTGCGGTTCGGCCCAAAAGCAGCCCAAGGTCACTTCCCATTCTTTGTTGTGTTTGTTCCAGACTTAGTGCTAGGCTGTGGTGAGGAGCAGGCTGGTGTTGGGGGTGGGACACTGAGGCTGCAGAAATTGAGGTTGCTGTGCTGCTGCCTGGGAGCTGGGCTGCCTCTGTGGCACACCTCTCCCAGGACCTGTCTGCACCAAATCCGGCACCATGCTGAGTGTGGAGTGGGCAGAGCCAGGGCGCTCCCACCAGGTAATGAATTGCCATGTATTCCATGAGACTCAGCACCCAGCCACTGTGTGTTTTTGCGGTGCCACAGAGTGCATGCTTCAACAATGTCTGCCGTGGCTAGTCTAGCCCTGCCATGCCTGTGCTGACAACTTCCCTGGGGGGACTATACCCCAGGCCCTCAGGGTTTTCTCTGCACAGCTAGACCAAATCCTCCCCCAGGGCCTGTCTACCCGATTCAGCACTTAACTGCTGTGCAATCTTGTGGCACTGCCCAGTATAGGCACTGACTGTGTCTGCCCAGTTTCACCCACTGCTCCCATGTGCGCTGACAATGGTCTCTGTGTTAGCCTGGATCACATCCCAGGCACGGTGATCTGTCCATGTGCAGCTAGACTGAATCCCTGCCCTGATCTCCTGCCAGGATGTGGTGTGGAGCGAGTAGGGCCAGGGTGTTTGCCCCTTCGGATTGGGAAGTGCAGCAATGCAGCAGCCCCCAGCACAAGTCTCTCCCTACCCTGATTGTTAGCAAGCCAGCATGTGCACACTCCTTGCAAGTAGAATTTAGGCTTCCCTATCCCTTCTGTCTGTTCCAGTGGATTTCCCAGAAGGCAAGGGGGGTCCCCAGAGTGAGGGTCTGACCATGTGGACCTTTTCTTCCTTACAGATCCCTCCAAGGGGCACCGATCCTGTCCTGATGCCCTTTTCCCCCATCCTATTTGATTACATGGAGATCTATCTTGCAGCTCTGGTTGTATAGGTGATCTTCTCCCAGTTTCCCGTTGGTTTTCTGTGAGAACTGTTCCACATGTAGATGTATTTTTGATGTGTTTGGGGGAGGAGTGAGCTCCATGTCCTCTTAGCCATCTTGATCCCCCTCCTCCATTTAAATTTTAATCTTTTTTTTTTTTTTTTAAACTGGGATTCTGTCTTTTCCTTACTGATGAACTCTGGAGAAAAATTCTTTGTCAGGTTGATATATTGCAAATATTTTCAACTCTGAGACTTACTTTTTCATTGTCATAATGTTATCTTTTGATAAACAGAAATATTTATTTTTAATGAGCTTGACTATATTAACCCTTTTCTTCTTGCTATTGGTTTTATATCCTGCTTAAGAAATGTTTGCTTATTTCAAAGTCAAGAAGTTGTTTTCCTATCTTATCTTTCAGAAATTTTATTGTTCACCTTTTAAATTTACAGGTCTGCAGTCCATTCATACCATTTTTTGTGTATGGGTAAGCTGTAGATATTTTTAATTTTTCACATGGATATCCAAATGAATCAATGTCATTTATTGAAAAGAACATCTTTCTTCACTGTATTTCAAGTGGCACCATTTTGTAAATCAACTGAATTTATAAGAGTAAGTTCATTTCTGAACTCTGTATTCTGATGTATTTGTCTGTTTGTCTTGCTTGCACCAGTAATATACTGTACTTAAAACAAGTCTAGATATCCTGTAGTGTGTATCATTGAACTTTATTCTACTTCAAGAATAGACTGACTATACTTGACTCTGAATTTTCATGTAAATTTTAGAATAATCTTGTTAACATACATATACACACAAAAATAATCTTCTAGGGTTTTGATTGAGATTGTTTTTTTCTATTGATCAATTTTTGAAGAACAAATATTTTGACAACATTGAATCTTTGAAATGTATGGTGTATACATTCTCTTGTTTAGGCCTTCTTTTAGTTTGCCAATAATATTTTGTATTTTTCTGTTTAGATGCTTTTATATCAAACATTAAACTTATTCTAAGTTATATGATTTTTTATTCTATTGTAAATGGTATCCTTAAATTTCATTCTCTAATTAATTGTTATACATATATATATTCATTGATCTTTGCATATTGGCCATATCAGTATACATTGTATGGTTTATTTGCTTGTTAGCTCGATTTTTTTAAATTTGTGGATTATTTCGGATTTTCTAGATTCTATTATCTGCAAATTATGACCCTTTTAGTGTTTTCCCACTATTTATACTTTTTTTTTCCTTTTTATTGCCTTATTAGTAAACTGTCTAGGACTTCCCATACAAGGTTTAATAGAAACAAATATCTTATTTCTGATCTCAAGAGGAAAGTCTTCAACGTTCTACAATACATATCATATTTGCTGATGGGTTTTATCTTTTTTGGTAGATATTTTTTAAATCAAAATTTCTATCCTAGTCATTGTTTTCTTAGATTTTTAAAAAGTTATTTGTTGTGTTTTATTAAAAAATTTTTTTCTGCATCTCTTAACCTCATCCTATAATTTCCCCTCTTTTATTTATTTATTTATTTATTTATTTATTTATCCACACTGTGTGGCATGTGGGATCTTAGTTCCCCAACCAGGGATTGAACCCGTGCCCCCTGCATTGGAAGCACTGAGTCTTAACCATTGGATGGCCAGGAAAGTCCCTCTCCTCTTTCTTAATGTGGTGAATTTATCTTGCTTGAGGTGTATGGTACTTTTGGATCATTGGCTTAATTACTTTGCCAGTTTTAAAAAATGCTTAGATATTAGTATTTCAAATACATATACATATATATATATGTATATATATTTGCTTTAAGTTCTCTTTTCAGTTTTTGGGACTCTAAACATATGATAGATCCTTTTTTCTTTTTACAATGTCCCATATTTCTTCAGTGTTCTTTTCTCTCCCTTTCTTCCCCTTCCTCCCCTCACTTTATCCTCCTCTTCCTCCTTCTTCTGTACTTCTCTTGAATTTTCTGTGCTTCCTTTGAATCCCTGTGCTTCAGCTTGAATATTTTCTACAGATCTATATTTCTGTTTACTAATCCTACTTTTTGCTATGTCTAACAGGATGTTAAAATCAACAATTCAGTTCTTAGTTTTGATTACTGCAGTTTTTAGTTTTACACTTTCCATTTGGTTCTTTTCTCAGGTATTCTGCTTACAGAACTAGATTTCTACCTATTTTTAAAACCATATTAATAAAATCTGTGGCTGCCAACTTTCATAAGTGATCTGTACGTCTGTTTCTGATTGAAAGCCAGAATTCTTTAAAAATGTTGTAGGAGCTCAGGGTGGTGCTATTAGCTTCAGAAAGGGTTTAGACTACCGTTTGGTGGAGACCCTGAGTTGAGAGAAAGATCACAGTAAATCAGGGCTTCGTTTATGTAGCTGGATTGCAGTTTTTAGATGGCTCAGTTTATCTCTGTTTTATCCAGTACTCCCATTGTTCTTTGAGGCATTACCTTAGAGCCTAGGATACTTATTAGAGTCTGTTCTCCTTAAGATCCTTAATTTCAATTCTTATTTTCTTGGCACTAAAACACTTCCAAATACTCCCAGTTTTTAAATAGTTTCTCCTTTATGCTTAGTTTTTTAGACTTTTTCTTTGTGCATAGAATTGAACAAATGCTTCAAGAAGGAACACTGTTAAGTGTTAAGTAATGCCAATTCTCTTTGCCTCCCTCACTCTTAGATTTTGCTTCTTAAATTCTGGATGACTCACTCCAGTTTTTGTCTTTCAATCCCATATGGTTCCCTACATACCTCATGTGTTAACCAAAACTGTTTTCTTTTTCTTTTAACTGATGTCTTCTGCCTGAATTCTCAGTCTCTCTCCCCATTCCAAGAATCAGCAAATGCTCAGAGAATGAAATCTGCTCACAGAATGTTAGCTCATCTCATTGTGGTTCACTTCTCTGGGATTTTGGCCCCTTTAGTCCTGATAGCTTCAGCAACTCTCCAAGGACTTCAAACAAATCCCCTCCCACTTTGTAGTTTTAGCTGTTTTTTTCTAGTTCTTCTCTCTAGGAGTGTTAGTCAGCCAAAGTTACCCTATTGTAGCCATGGGGAAATTCCCAGCAAATTGGTTTTGATCATTCAAGAGTTACACATTGTTTTGAGTGTCAGAATCTAAGTGATTTAACAAGCATTGCATAAGCTTTAATAAAAGCCATAAGAGAACAGGAAAAATATATTTGCTATATGTGTGAAATTCTTTAGATAGGGAGCCCAAAGGCACTACACCAATGGAATGGTTCTTCTTATTTCTGAAAGAATAATTGAAATGGAAAAAAAAAATCACAGTTGTTCAGAGTCTGAGAACAGATCACATTATAATATAAAATGGCAAAAAACTTATCAATATATAGTTGCTTAGTATTTAGAATGGAAAGGATATACTGATTGCAGTATACAGGAATTTCTTTTGTAATCATTGGAAAACCTGAAATATTATTATTCCCTAGTTTTCCAGCTAGGGCAGAGCCAAGAAATAGATGTATAGTGAAAGCTTCAATGACAATAAGAATGTTCCAGAAGTTGAGATGTTGCAGATCATGGGGTTCAGGAACTGTTACCACTGGACAGACTATTTCACTTTTATTCTGCCAAGGGGCATCAATAAACAGCTGGCTATTGCCAAGAAGATTAGGACAATGAAAAGAGACTTATTAAAATGATTTTAAAATACTGTAAATCACTTTCAGCTGAAATTATATTTGTGAATTCAAAAAATGAAACCTGTATTCTCTATTTTTGGTATTAATTTTTCAGGATTAGATCTAATATCAAATTAAATGTAAATCGAACCACTGATTCATTTTTAGAGTTGGACAGGACAATATTCAGATGTTTTAAAGGGTAGGAGAGAACGTATCTATGTGTCTATTTTCTGCATCAGGGCTGCACTTTCCTAAAAAATAGGGTTCAATTTTTAAAAAATTTGGTTTCATAAACTTTAAATATTTTCAATGAGAAAAGTTATTTTAAAATTGTGGAATAAATGTTTTAATTCTGAAAAATATCTAGTATATAGATTTTCATATTACTATAATGTTTTAACTATGAAGACTGCATCTATTCATGCTCTAATAATTGGATATTAGCCATAAATTACTATATATTTTAGAGACACTGTAGAAATTTATAAATATATCTCAAATAAAAGCCCTAAATCTATAAATAGCAACAATTGGGAGAGCCAAGAGAGAAAGGATTTTTTTCCAGATGTAAAATTTGTTTACTATTATGATTTGTACGTGTGGAGGCTGCTGACTCATTGGTGACTTACATACTCATGATAGAGTAAAATTATGACTCAGTCATTCCATTTCTTATTCACTCGTTTACAGCTTGGTATTACTTAATCAAATCCTTATTTTACATAATTTATAAACACTTTTCTTCAAGTCTTTCATGAAAGTAAATCTATTCTTTTATCAACTTCTATATATTTGTTTCCTGTACAATTCATTTGAAACTTTCTAATTGCCACCAACATTTATCTCTGTTGTTCTATGATTTAACCTCCTATGGATGTTGTGTTGTGCTGGAAAGAATTTACATGAGAATTAGAAAATGCAAAAATCTAATCCTTGCTGTCCACTTACTGCCTGGTTTGAGTTGGGTAAGACATGTTATAGTCTTTGAGTCATTTGTCTTTGAATGAAGTAATTTTTATATAAGGTCTCTGATTTTTCATTCAAATTATTGGATTTGACCCCACTTTTTCCTTCTATTTAGGGTAAACAAATTATAATTTCTATTATTCTCAACTGGATAGAGTTTAACATTTACTTCACTTAAGTTTTCTTTATGTCTAAAACTATTACACCCTCTGGAAATCCGATCACTTATTTTATAGCTTTTGGACATTGTCATTGACCTTATCTCCCATGCATATTTCAGGTGAGCTGATTATGCAATAAAAGAAAAAGACATTTTTAAAGAAAACATGCTGTCAAAGATTTTACTAACATATGGATGACCAATTGTCCAAGCACAATAATTTTCAACTTCAGCTCTGTCAAAAATCAAGTTTCTATATTTGTATCCATTTTAGGGTACTATATTCTATTCTGTTACTAACACTATTCATTGTCTTAATTATCACAGTTTCAAATTAAGTCTTGGTATCTGGCAAGCAAATTCAGCCACAGTTTTCTCCTATTACAGGATTGTCTTGGCTTTCCTCGACCTTTTAAATTTCCACATATATTTTAGAATTTACATCTAAGTCCTACCAAAAAGACTCTTTTGATCTTGATTGGGATTACAGTGACTTTGTAGATCAAAGTGGGTAAAATGAGATCTTTATAATATTGAATCTTCCAATCCATGAACGTGATATATTTCTCCATTAGGTAGGTCTCTCAAATGTTTCATTATAGCTTTATACAATATGTACAAATATTATGCACATATTTTGTTAGGTTTAATTCTAGGTCCTTTGTATTTGTTTACCCTATAGTAAATTATATATACACACATAAACACATTAGTATAATTCAGCTATATATTTTGTTTCCGATTCTTGCTCATGATGATCTTTGTATGTATTGTTACTTTTGAGTATAAATGCTAGTTGGAATCTTATCTATGGAAATACTTTAAGCCTGGGATGAAGGTGGATTCTTTCAGAGAGTATTTGTATTCACTTTTGTCAGTCAACTGGGAGCACTGATCTAGGATATTTTAAACTAAATTCTTGGCTTAAGTGGTTTTTGGACCACATTATTTTGAACTCAGGCTGTCAACTTGTATAATATCTAACTTATGGTTACAAATCAAATTCTCACAAGTGATTTTTTTTTTATCTTTTGTGCAGTCTGTTGGCTAGTAGCACTCAGTTTGGGGAAGGGGATTTCTAGCTCATTCTTACAAATCAGGTGAAGATTTTTGGTGGGTTGGGCTTTACAGAAGTCTTCAACTCTATCCATCACCTCAGGCTCTGAAACTGAATTCTTGTCCCACCCAATTTCCACAACTTTGCAAAACCTGATTCAGAAAAAATTCCTCAGGATAAGGCAAATTTAGTGCCCCTTTAATTTTGATCTGAATCCTTACATTTTTGCCAGCTCGTGGGTGAATTTAAGAAGATTTTTATACAACATTTTACGGTGGGTCAGCCTGGGACCTTAGATAGCCATATTACCAGAACCAGAGTTTCCACGTGTGTATTTATTTAATGTTATTTAATTATATGTGAATATTATCTCAATTAAAAGCAATATTTAAAATTTTAAAATTAGCACTAGGATAACAATTATATTATAATATATAATTATATAACTATTATTACTATTACTATTATTTCCAAAATATGGTCACTGAAAATACCTACAAGCAATGACAACCCAATAAGAATAAACACTACTCATCCATGATATGGCCCTCAGATATGATTCCCCATTAAAAGGAACTATGGATTTTGCAAAGAATACTGATTTCAGCCTGAAACAGAAAATATATAATGAACCTGGAGAATTTCAGTGGGCAATCAAGTATTTATCAATTGTTATTTTGTGTGAAACAACATGGAGATCAATATAAAAGAGCTCATATTTTCCAAATATTGGATAATTTTAACATCAAAAAGAATGATTAATGGTAATTGTACACAGCACTCAAAACTGTAGAGAGAGAATGAGTGAAACAAAAACAGAAAGGTAAAAAAAGATAGGAAGGGGTAGAGAAACTCACTGTAAACCACTGGAAATAACTTGACATCAATTCCTTACTCTTAAAATCAGCAACTAAATACCTAGGAATAAATTTAACCAAGGATGTGAAAGACCTATACTCTGAAAACTACAAGACACTGATGAAGGAAATTGAAGATGATACAAATAAATGGAAAGATATCCCATGTTCGTGGATTGGAAGAATTAATATTGTTAAAGTGACCATACTACTCAAATCAATCTACAGATTTAATGCAATCCCTATCAAAATACCCATGACATTTTTCACAGAACTAGAAGAAATAATCCTAAGATGGAACCACAAAAGACCCCAAAGTGTCAAAGCAATCTTGAGAAAAAAGAACAGAGCTGGAGGTAACACATTCCCTGACATCAAAATATACTACTAAGGTATAGTAATCAAAAAACAGTATGGCACAAGCACAAAAACAGACACATAGATCAATGGAACAGAATAAAGAGACCAGAAATAAACTCACACACCTACAGTCAATCTCTGACAAAGGCAAAAAGATACAATGGAGAAAAGATAGTATCTTCAATAAGTGCTGCTGGGAAACCTGGACAGCTACATATAAAGAATGAAATTTGAACATTTTCTCACACCATATACAAAAATAAACTCAAAATGGATTAAAGACTTAAAAAACAGAAACCATAAGACTCCTAGAACACTCTTTGACATAAATCAGAGAAATATTTTTTTGGGGCCTGCACCTAAGGCTAAGGAAACAAAAGCAAAATTAACAAATGTGACCTAAATAAACTTAAAAGATTTAGCACAGCAAAGGAAATCACCAAAAAGAAAAAACAACCTATTGAATGAAGAAAATATTTGCAAATGATATGACCAATAAGGGGTGATTATCAAAGATATATCAACAGTTCATACAACTCAATATCAAAAAAGCCAACAACCCAACTGAAAAATGGGCAGACCTGAATAGATATTTTTGCAAAGAAGACATACAGATGGCCAACATACACATGAAAAGATGCTCAACATTGGTAATCATCAGAGAAATGTAAATCAAAACCACAATGACGAACCACTTCACACCTGTCAGAATGGCTATCATCAAAAAGTCTAGAAATAATGACTATTGGTGAGGATGTGGAGAAAGGGAACCCTAGTACACTGTAGATGGGAATGTAAATTAGTGCAGCCACAATGGAAAACAGTATGGAGGTTCCTAAAAAAAAACAAATATAGAACTAACATATAATCCAGCGAGTCCACTCCTGGATATATACCTGAAGAAAATAAAAACACTAATTCAAAAAGATACAGGCACCTTAATATTCCTAGTAGTGTTATTTACAGTACCCAAGATATTGAAGCAACCTAAGTGTCCATCAACAGATAAATGGATAAATAAGAAATGGTATATAAATGCAATGGAATATTGTTCAGCCATAAAAAGAATGAAATTCTGCCATCTGTGTTTTTAGTGTTAGCATCACTTAAAATGGTGGAATAACACATTGTGTGCTTTCTAATGTAATTAATATGAAGCACACAGAATCACCCATATTTTATTTAAGTTGAACCTGAGTCAAATCAAGCCTCTGAAGCTCATCTAAAGTCACAAGAGATACAGAGAGCAGGGGAACAATTTTAAAGATACCAAAAAATGCAAATAGAAAAACTTGGGGGCATTCTAATTAGCTCTCAGTTTTTTCAGTAAGCAAAAGACAGAAAAGAAATGGGAGGGGGATGCTATATATAAAATAACTTAAGAGACATAAAAAGTCAATGTCACATGTAAATATTGTTTGGAAACTTCTTCAAACAAACCAAATGTAAAAAGTATATATTTTTAAAGCAATTGGGGAAATGTGACTACATATCTGAGCATTAGATTTCAAATTTTCAGATGTATTATAAGCACTTTGGGATCTTTTTAAATGAAGCTTCTGATTCAACAGTTTTCAGTGAAGCTGAGATACTGAATTTCTAACAAGCTACCAAATTCTGCTGCTTCTTTTTAATTAATTTTTTAAATTAATTTTTGTTTATTAATTTTTTATTTTTGGCTGCATTGGGTCTTCGTTGCTGCGCGCGGGCTTTCCTCTAGTTGCAGCGAGCGGAGCTACTCTTCATTGCGGTGCACAGGCTTCTCATTGCGGTGGCTTCTTTTGTTGCAAAGCATGGGCTCTAGGCACGCAGGCTTCAGTAGTTGTCTCACGCGGGCTCAGTAGTTGTGGCTCGCGGGCTCTAGAGAGCAGGCTCAGTAGTTGTGGCACACAGGCTTAGTTGTTCCACGGCATGTGGGGTTGTCCCAGACCAGGGCTCGAACCTGTGTCCCCTACATCAGCCGGTGGATTCTTAACCACTGAGCCACCAAGGAAGCCCTCTGCTGCTTTTTGTTTGCAGACTACGTTTTGAGAAGCAAGGTATTAAATTATATTAAAGAGTAATTTTTAAGTTTCTTGGGTGTGATAATTTCTTTTTAATTATATAAGAAATTACTCACTTTTAAAATGATTTTTTATGTGATTAGATATGCATACTAAAATGTATTGGTTTGAAGTAAAACAGGTTTAAATTTCCCTTAAAATAATTCAGCAAGAGGGACCTTGAAGATGGCGGAAGAGTAAGACGCGGAGATCGCCTTCCTCCCCACGGATACACCAGAAATACATCTACACGTGGAACAACTCCTACAGAACACCTACTGAAGGCTGGCAGAAGACCTCAGACCTCCCAAAAGGCAAGAAACTCCCCACGTACCGGGTAGGGCAAAAGAAAAAAAGAAAAAACAGAGACAAAAGGATAAGGACAGCACCTGCACCAGTGGTAGGGAGCTGTGAAGGAGGAAAAGTTTCCACACACTACGAAGCCCCTCCGCAGGCGGAGACTGCGGTAGGCGGAGTGGGGAGCTTCGGCACTGCGGAGTAGTGCACAGCGACGGGTGCGGAGGGCAAAGCGGGGAGATTCCCGCACAGAGGATTGGTGCCGACCGGCACTCACCAGCCCGAGAGGCTTGTCTGCTCACCCGCCGGGACGGGCGGGGCTGCGAGCTGAGGTTCGGGTTTCGGTTTTGGACGGAGCGCAGGGAGAGGACTGGGGTTGGCGGCTTGAACATAGCCTGAAGGGGTTAGTGCACCACGACTAGCCGGGAGGGAGTTCGGGGAAAAGCCTGCACCTGCCGAAGAGGCAAGAGACTTTTTCTTCCCTCTTTGTTTCCTGGTGCGCGAGGAGAGGGGTTTAAGAGCGCTGCTTAAAGGAACTCCAGAGACGGGCGCGAGCCGCGGCTAAAAGCGCGAACCCCAGAGACGGGCGGGAGACGCTAAGGCTGCTGCTGCCGCCACCAAGGGGCCTGTGTGCACACCCCTCTTCCGCGGAGCCTGTGCAGCCCGCCACTGCCAGGTTCCCGTGATCCAGGGACAACTTCCCCGGGAGAACGCACGGCAGGGCTCAGGCTGGTGCAACGTCACACCGGTCTCTGCCGCAACGTCACGCCGCCTCTGACGCCGCAGGCCCGCCCCGCACGCAGTGCCCCTCCTTCCCCCCCGCACCCCCGGCCTGAGTGAGCCGGAGCCCCCGAATCAGCGGCTCCTTTAACCCCGTCCTGTCTGAGCAAAAAACAGACGCCCTCCAGCGACCTACACGCAGAGGCAGGGCCAAATCCAAAGCTGAGCTCCTGTGAGCTGTGAGAACAAAGAAGAGAAAGGGAAATCTCTCCCAGCAGCCTCAGAAGCAGCGGATTAAAGCTCCACAATCAACTTGATATACCCTGCATCTGTGGAATACCTGAATAGAGAAGGAATGATCCCAAATTGAAGAGGTGGACTTTAGGAGCGAGATCTATGATTTTTTACCCTTTTCCTCTTTTTGTGAATGTGTACGTGTATGCTTCTGTGTGAGATCTTGTCTGTATAGTCTTGCTTCCACCATTTGTCCTAGGGCTCTATCCATCCATGGTTTTTTTTTTTTTATAATTTTTTTCTTAATAATTAATTTTAATTGTAATAACTTTATTCTACGTTACCTTCGTTCTTTCTTTCTTTCTTTCCTTCCTTCCTTCCCTCCTTTAGACAACGAATCACCCCAAAATGAGGAGGTGGTCTCTGAAAGCAAGATTTATGATTTTTCCCCCTTTACCTCTTTTTGTGAAGGTGTATGTGTATGCTTCTGTGTAAGATTTTCTCTGTATAGCTTTGCTTCCAACATTTGTCCTAAGGTTCTATCCGTCCCTTTTTTTTTCTAAATATTTTTAAATTCAATAACTATAGTATACTTTATTTTATTTTTACTGTATCTTCTTTCTTTCTTTTTTCCTTCTTTCCCTCCTTCCTTCCTTCCTTCCTCCCTCCCTCCTTTCTTTCCTTCTTTGCTTCTTTCTTCCTTCCTTCCCTTCCTCCTTTCCTTCTTTCTTTCCTCATACTTCTACTAATTCTCTCTACTTTTTCTCCCTTTTATTCTGAGCCGTGTGGATGAAAGGCTCTTGGTGCTCCAGCCAGGAGTCAGGGCTCTGCCTCTGAGGTAGGAGAGCCAACTTCAGGACACTGGTCAACGAGAGACCTCCCAGCTCCACATAATATTAAACGGCAGAAATCTCCCAGAGACCTCCATCTTAACACCAGCACCCAGCTTCACTCAACGACCAGCAAGCCACAGTGCTGGACAACCTATGCCAAACAACTAGAAAGACAGGAACACAACCCCACCCATTAGCAGAGAGGCGGCCTAAAATCATAATAAGGCCACAGACACCCCAAAACACACCACCAGACGTGAACCTGCCCACTAGAGAGACAAGATCCAGCCTCATCCACCACAACACAGGCACTAGTCCCCTCCACCAGGAAGCCTACACAACCCACTGAAACAACCTTAGCCACTGGAGACAGACATCAAAAACAACGGGAACTACGAACGTGCAGCCTGCAAAAAGGAGACCCCAAACACAGTAAGATAAGCAAAATGAGAAGACAGAAAAACACACAGCAGATGAAGGAGCAAGATAAAAATGCACCAGACCTAACAAATGAAGAGGAAATAGGCAGTCTACCTGAAAAAGAATTCAGAATAATGATAGTAAGGATGATCCGAAATCTTGGAAGTAGAATGGACAAAATGCAAGAAACAGTTAACAAGGACCTAGAAGAAATAAAGATGAAACAAGGAACGATGAACAACGCAATAAATGAAATTAAAAGTACTCTAGATGGGATCAATAGCAGAATAACTGAGGCAGAAGAACGGATAAGTGACCTGGAAGATAAAATAGTGGAAATAACTACTGCAGAGCAGAATAAAGAAAAAAGAATGAAAAGAACTGAGGACAGTCTCAGAGACCTCTGGGACAACATTAAACGCACCAACATTCGAATTATAGGGGTTCCAGAAGAAGAGAAAAAGAAAGGGACTGAGAAAATATTTGAAGAGATTATAGTTGAAAACTTCCCTAATATGGGAAAGGAAATAGTTAATCAAGTCCAGGAAGCACAGAGAGTCCCATACAGGATAAATACAAGGAGAAATACGCCAAGACACATATTAATCAAACTGTCAAAAATTAAATACAAAGAAAGCATATTAAAAGCAGCAAGGGAAAAACAACAAATAACACACAAGGGAATCCCCATAAGGTTAACAGCTGATCTCGCAGCAGAAACCCTACAAGCCAGAAGGGAGTGGCAGGACATACTGAAAGTGATGAAGGAGAAAAACCTGCAACCAAGACTACTCTACCCAGCAAGGATCTCATTCAGATTTGATGGAGAAATTAAAACCTTCACAGACAAGCAAAAGCTGAGAGAGTTCAGCACCACCAAACCAGCTTTACAACAAATGCTAAAGGAACTTCTCTAGACAAGAAACACAAGAGAAGGAAAAGACCTATAAAAACGAACCCAAAACAATGTAGAAAATGGGAATAGGAACATACATATCGATAATTACCTTAAATGTAAATGGAGTAAATGCTCCCACCAAAAGACACAGATTGGCTGAATCGATACAAAAACAAGACCCTTATATATGCTGTCTACAAGACACCCACTTCAGACCTAGAGACACATACAGACTGAAAGTAAGGGGATGGAAAAAGATATTCCATGCAAATGGAAACCAAAAGAAAGCTGGAGTAGCAATTCTCATATCAGACAAAATAGACTTTAAAATAAGGACTATTAAAAGAGACAAAGAAGGACACTACATAATGATCAAGGGATTGATCCAAGAAGAAGATATAACAATTGTAAATATTTATGCACCCAACATAGAAGCACCTCAATACATAAGGCAAATACTAACAGCCATAAAAGGGGAGATCGACAGTAACACATTCATAGTAGGGGACTTTAACACCCCACTTTCACCCATGGACAGATCATCCAAAATGAAAATAAATAAGGAAACACAAGCTTTAAATGATACATTAAACAAGATGGACTTAATTGATATTTATAGGACACTCCATCCAAAAACAACAGAATACACATTTTTCTCAAGTGCTCATGGAACATTCTCCAGGATAGATCATATCTTGGGTCACAAATGAAGCCTTGGTAAATTTAAGAAAATTGAAATTGTATCAAGTATCTTTTCTGACCACAACGCCATGAGACTAGATATCAATTACAGGAAAAGATCTGTAAAAAATACAAACACATGGAGGCTAAACAATACACTGCTTAATAATGAAGTGATCACTGAAGAAATCAAAGAGGAAATAAAAAAATACCTAGAAACAAATGACAGTGGAGACACAACGACCCAAAACCTATGGGATGCAGCAAAAGCAGTTCTAAGGGGGAAGTTTATAGCAATACAAGCCCACCTTAAGAAGCAGGAAACATCTCGAATAAACAACCTAACCTTGCACCTCAAGCAATTAGAGAAAGAAGAACAAAAAAACCCCAAAGCTAGCACAAGGAAAGAAATCATAAAAATCAGATCAGAAATAAATGAAAAAGAAATGAAGGAAATGATACCAAAGATCAATAAAACTAAAAGCTGGTTCTTTGAGAAGATAAACAAAATAGATAAACCAGTAGCCAGACTCATCAAGAAAAAAAGGGAGAAGACTCAAATCAATAGAATTAGAAATGAAAAAGGAGAAGTAACAACTGACACTGCAGAAATAAGAAAAATCATGAGAGATTACTACAAGCAACTCTATGCCAATAAAATGGACAATCTGGAAGAAATGGACAAATTCTTAGAAATGCACAACCTGCTAAGACTGAATCAGGAAGAAATAGAAAATATGAACAGACCAATCACAAGCACCGAAATTGAAACTGTGATTAAAAATCTTCCAACAAACAAAAGCCCAGGACCAGATGGCTTCACAGGTGAATTCTATCAAACGTTTAGAGAAGAGCTAACACCTATCCTTCTTGAACTCTTCCAAAATATAGCAGAGGGAGGAACACTCCCAAATTCCTTCTACGAGGCCACCATCACCTTGATACCAAAACCAGACAAGGATGTCACAAAGAAAGAAAACTACAGGCCAATATCACTGATGAACATAGATGCAAAAATCCTCAACAAAATACTAGCAAACAGAATCCAACAGCACATTAAACGGATCATACACCATGATCAAGTGGGGTTTATTCCAGGGATGCAAGGATTCTTCAATATACGCAAATCTATCAATGTGATAAACCATATTAACAAATTGAAGGAGAAAAACCATATGATCATCTCAATAGATGCAGAGAAAGCTTTCGACAAAATTCAACACCCATTTATGACAAAAACCCTGCAGAAAGTAGGCATAGAGGGAATTTTCCTCAACATAATAAAGGCCATATATGACAAGCCCACAGCAAACATCATCCTCAGTGGTGAAAAACTGAAAGCATTTCCACTAAGATCAGGAACAAGACAAGGTTGCCCACTCTCACCACTCTTATTCAACATAGTTTTGGAAGTTTTAGCCACAGCAATCAGAGAAGAAAAGGAAATAAAAGGAATCCAAATCGGAAAAGAAGAAGTAAAGCTGTCACTGTTTGCAGATGACATGATACTATACATAGAGAATCCTAAAGATGCTACCAGAAAACTACTAGAGCTAATCAATGAATTTGGTAAAGTAGCAGGATACAAAATTAATGCACAGAAATCTCTGGCATTCCTATATACTCTTGATGAAAAATCTGAAAGTGAAATCAAGAAAACACTCCCATCTACCATTGCAACAAAAAGAATAAAATATCTAGAAATAAACCTACCTAAGGAGACGAAAGACCTGTATGTAGAAAATTATAAGACAGTGATGAAAGAAATTAAAGATGATACAAATAGATGGAGAGATATACCATGTTCTTGGATGGGAAGAATCAACATTGTGAAAATGACTCTACTACCCAAAGCAATCTACAGATTCAATGCAATCCCTATCAAACTACCACTGGCATTTTTCACAGAACTAGAACAAAAAATTTCGCAATTTGTATGGAAACACAAAAGACCCCGAATAGCCAAAGCAATCTTGAGAACGAAAAAAGGAGCTGGAGGAATCAGGCTCCCTGACTTCAGACTATACTACAAAGCTACAGTAATCAAGACAGTATGGTACTGGCACAAAAACAGAAAGATAGATCAATGGAACAGGATAGAAAGCCCAGAGATAAACCCACGCACATATGGACAGAGATAAACCCACGCACATATGGACACCTTATCTTTGATAAAGGTGGCAGGAATGTACAGTGGAGAAAGGACAGCCTCTTCAATAAATGGTGCTGGGAAAACTGGACAGGTACATTTAAAAGTATGAGATTAGATCACTCCCTAACACCATACACAAAAATAAGCTCAAAATGGATTAAAGACCTAAATGTAAGGCCAGAAACTATAAAACTCTTAGAGGAAAACATAGGCAGAACACTCTATGACATAAATGACAGCAAGATCCTTTCTGACCCACCTCCTAGAGTAATGGAAATAAAAACAAAAATAAACAAATGGGACCTAATGAAACTTCAAAGCTTTTGCACAGCAAAGGAAACCATAATCAAGACCAAAAGACAACCCTCAGAATGGGAGAAAATATTTGCAAATGAAGCAACTGACAAAGGATTAATCTCCAAAATTTACAAGCAGCTCATGCAGCTCAATAACAAAAAAACAAACAAACCAATCCAAAAATGGGCAGAAGACCTAAACAGACATTTCTCCAGAGAAGATATACAGAATGCCAACAAACACATGAAAGAATGCTCAACATCATTAATCATTAGAGAAATGCAAATCAAAACTACAATGAGATATCATCTCACACCAGTCAGAATGGCCATCATCAAAAAATGTAGAAACAGTAAATGCTGGAGAGGGTGTGGAGAAAAGGGAACACTCTTGCACTGCCGGTGGGAATGTGAATTGGTTCAGCCACTATGGAGAACAGTATGGAGGTTCCCTAAAAAACTACAAATAGAATTACCATATGACCCAGCAATCCCACTACTGGGCATATACCCTGAGAAAACCAAAATTCAAAAAGAGTCATGTACCAAAATGTTCATTGCAGCTCTATTTACAATAGCCCGGAGATGGAAACAACCTAAGCGCCCATCATCGGATGAATGGATAAAGAAGATGTGGCACATATATACAATGGAATATTACTCAGCCTTAAAAAGAAATGAAATTGAGCTATTTGTAATGAGATGGATAGACCTAGAGTCTGTCATACAGAGTGAAGTAAGTCAGACAGAAAAAGACAAATACCGTATGCTAACACATATATATGGAATTTAAGGAAAAAAAAATGTCATGAAGAACCTAGGGGTAAGACAGGAATAAAGACGCAGACCTACTGGAGAACGGACTTGAGGATATGGGGAGGGGGAAGGGTGAGCTTTGACAGCGCGAGAGAGAGTCATGGACATATACACACTAACATACGTAGTAAGGTAGATAGCCAGGGGGAAGCAGCCGCAAGGCACAGGGATATTAGCTCGGTGCTTTGTGACAGCCTGGAGGGGTGGGATAGGGAGAGTGGGAGGGAGGGAGACGCAAGAGGGAAGACATATGGGAACATATGTATATGTATAACTGATTCACTTTGTTATAAGGCAGAAACTAACACACCATTGTAAAGCAATTATACCCCAATAAAGATGTTTAAAAAAAAAAATTCAGCAAGGAAAAGGAAAAGATGAAAACTAACAGAAGAAACAAATAGGCAAAGTTTTGATGATTGCTAAATCTGGCTGATGGCCATATGAGGGTCAATGCACAATTTTCTTTATTCTTTTGTTTGTTTAAATAATAAAAATTAAAGTAAAAATCATGTTTTTAAATGTACCAACTAAATCTTAAGATAAAGCAACTTATATAGATTACACCACGATCAGTTGATAACAATTCCTGGTAATACACGATGTATATTTTTTTGTGTCATGGAAGTTAAAAGTAGTAGCACGCCCCAAAAGCTGGTAACTATTGCCTGGAGAGATCAATGACTGCACAGAGTGGTCTCTGCAGGGTTATATTATCCTGGTATCATGTAATTATTTATACTAATAAAACAAATAAACCAGAGGATCATCTCAGATGCAGGGAAAAGTACATTTGTGAAAATTCAACATTCATAATTTAAAAAGCCTCAGTAAATGAGATATAAAAGGGAGCTTGCTATAAGGCATCTAGATAAAGGACAAATATGACAATTTTAAAGCTAACATGATATTTAAAGGTGAAAACATGGTTGCTCTCCCCCTAAGTTGGGAACAAGGTAAAGATGGGTATTCTTCCATTCTACTCTGTACTGGAGATTTAGCCAGTGCAATAAACAGCAAGAAAAACAAAATTAAAAGGAAATGGATTGAAAAGGAAGAGACAGAACTGTTTTTATTTGTGGACAAGATGATCATCTATGTAGAAAATCCTACAGAATTAACAAAGGGGAACTAGAACTAATAACTGAGTTGAGCAATGTCACAGGATACAAAGTCAATATATAAAAATCAATTACAGAACAAAATTTAAGGATCTCACCTACCTGACTTCAAGCTTTTACATAAAGCTATAGTAATCAAGATAGTGTTGTACTGGCATGAAGATAAACATACAAATTAACAAAATAAAATCCATACATGCATATGGTCAATTGAATTTTGACCAAGTTTCCAAGGCAAGTCAGTGGAAGAGGATAATCTTTTCAATAAATGGTGCTAGAACTCAGATGCTTCTCTTACACCATTTTGTTACTTTAACAAAAAATATCCAGAAATAGATCACAGAGATAAATTTGAGAACAAAACTATAAAATGTCTAGATAAAAATAGGAGAAAATCTAGTGACATTCATTTAGACAAATAATTTTTAAATAGGACAAAATAACCTTACAAACTATAAAATAAAATTTAAGAAAATGAAATGTCAAAGCACAGACTGAGACAAAATATTTTGAAAAAGTAGTTCTGATAAGGGACTTGTGTCTAGAATTTGTGCAACAGAAAAACAAATAAACAAAAACCTCTTCCAACTCAATATCACGAAGGCAGACAACCTAATTAGTACACGGGCAAAGACTGAACAGATATTTAGCCAAGAAAATATGTATTACAAATAAGCAAATAAAATATGCTCATCCTCATTAGTAACTAAAGGAATGCAAATCAAAGCCACAGTGAAATACCTCCACATAACCATTAGAATGACTAAAATTGAAAGTCTGATAGTACCATGTACGAATGAGGATGTGGATAAACTTGCAGATTTCTAGTGGTAATGGGTATAGCTTTTTTGAAAAACAATTTGGAAGATTTAAAAAATAAAGCAAATGAGATGCAAATATTTAAAAAAATCATTAATTTATAATGTTAAATGTACTGATAAGTAGATAGATCATTCTTCCCTTCAGGTTATGTGGGAAACTGAATTTCTGAAATTCAGAATGTGGTAAATACAGAAATAGAACAGGGAAGTTATTGTGATTAGAATTTTAAACTTTTAATGGTACAGTCATCCTTTAAAAAATCTTTTAAAAAGATAAGCTCACTACTTCATAATGTGTTAATAATTTTCAGTGTTTTTTACTGTGACTTTCCTTTATTTATTTCCACAGATATTTACAATTCCTCTGAATTTTCATTGTGCCTTGTGTAGTGTAGATGTTCAATAAATGTTCATTTAATAAATTAATTTTTAAAAATATACAGTAGTTTATTTCATCAGTTTATAGTTTTGTCTTTTGTACTTCGGAATGATTGTGAACCTTTCAGGTTAAGCTGCATACCTCCTTTTGATTTATTTCTCTTTGTTGTATAGACCAATGGACTAGATTTCCAAGGTGTGTATAGCACTTCAATTTTATCCTCTTTCCACTAATTTATGAGGGAACAGAAGATGAGAATTTGTAAAGTACATCAAGTTCCTTAAACTTCATTAATTTACTCATTCTTTTATTCTCTAAATGTTTACCGAGCTCTTGAGACGTAGCAGATTCTCTGCTCTCTAAGGACGAACTTTCAAATGGATATATGCGTTATTCCAAAATATTCTTTTATAATTTTTGACAACTTTTATTAAGCAGGTTATTTTGGTTTATTGTTATCAGTGAGATTGCTTTTTTCCTTTTATTGTTCCATTGAAGTCTTTAATTTAATTGTAAATTCTATTTTAGTTGCTTTAAGATAGAATAGACAAATATGATTTCCAACTGAAAATCACTTTTAAAACCTTAGGCTTGGAAAGAGAATTTTATTTTTCTAATAGCATTGATAAGCATCAAGACGTGTATGGCTTTTCTAATGCATTTTCTGACTTCTTTGGTGTAATGTCTTAGAAGAAAAGAACATATGTCTGAATGCAATTAATCGAATCTATGTGCTTCAAAATCCATAGTTAAAATGTGAAAATACTGCTGTGTGGAATAGAAGAATACATTTTAAGGTTTTCAGTAATGCAGATACAGGACTATCACTAAAATTAGCATTTTCAAGAGCTCCTTTTGCAAATGTAGTTTCAATCATACGATTTCAATCAATTAAAATACTTTGATCTGGATCCTATTAATGTATATTTGAAGGTACAAGATAATACCTATGCATTATTCTAATTTAATTCTCAATTCATCAACATGTGTTTACACACATTGCATCCTTATTGAAGTTATCAAATACAGGTCAAAAAATTTTATTAGTTAAAAATTTTTTTAGTTTATTCAAAAGAGATTTTCATGTTGCCCATATGAATAAGAACTAAGTGAAAGCATATATAATCAAATTCAGAAATTCTTTATGCTCATTCATGTCATTCTCATTCTTTTTACCACTCTTTCTATTGAAAATGAAGTAACCAAATATTTAAATTATTAAAATACAAACAAAGAACCAACTTGGAAATAAAATAATCCCCATGCCAGTATTTTAATCTTTAGTTAGGACTTCCTAAAATTTGGACATACCTAACTATTTGTACTTCCAGATTAACAGAATGTGGAATGTAAGTATTCCTGATGAATGGATGCAGGAGATATCCACCCAATATCAGTAAAAACAGATTTAGAGCAGAAACGTTTTCGTTGGTCATATGACTTCAGAAATCATTAAACAATGGGTTTTAGTTTCCAGTGTCTGAAGTTCAAAACAGGAAGGATTAACTTGTACCAAATCATCTGTTTCTGTCCAAATCATCTCTGTACCAAATTTGGAATTTATGAGTGGGACTGGTACATTTTTCCTGGAAGTAACTAGTTAACTCTCCAAAGACCAAGATTGTGGGTATTTATCTAAAAAGCTTGTCTGGATTTTATTTATTGAAATATTTTGACCTGTTAACTGACCTGTTCATTCTCAAATGCAGGCTCTCCCCATCACCACACACTTTACCACCAAGGCTCCAGTCAGATTAACAATGAATATCAAATTGCTTTCTTAAAAGTTTTTTTTTCAATGTGGTTTAACTAAATTATATACCAAATAATATTTCAATTTTTATATTTTTCACACCCTAGTTCTGTGCTCTTTAGTATCCCAAATAAAGTAAACTACAGAAATAAGAAAACAAATCAAATAAATTCCAGTTCTCATTTATAACTGATAAAATATTTATGTGTAAACAATATTAAAATCTACAGTCAAATTAAGTTTTGAAGATCATCTTTCATTTTATTCATGATTAATTCACATAATGTTTATTATGTGAACAAGGGTGGATTCTGGTGGTGACAAGTCAGTTGCAATTTTGGAACAAGTAGATTCTTTGGCTTCATTGAGAAACTGTATGAGGTTTTAGTGATTTTCTTTACTGATTTTTCTTCTTGGATTTCCACAATCAGCTAATCAAATCAAATTATTTAAGGGGATAGGCCCAGGAGATAGGATGATTTATTCATTCAACAAATATTTACTAATTGCATATTATGTGCAAAGCACAATTCTAAGTGCTGGAAATACAGCAGTAAACTAAAGGAAACAGAAGCCCCTCTCTCATGGATCATATGATCCCATAGCAAGGGAAAGACAGTAGCCAAAATAATAGTTTATTGTGTTAGAAAATGTAAATTAATGTGAAGAATAATAAAGTGGGCAAGGGGCTAGGAAATATTAAGGCTTATTGCAATATTATATAAAGTAGAGAGTGAAGGCTTCTGTAAGAAATGAAATTTCAGGATACATTTAAAGGAAGTTTTGGGGTTATATATTAAGGTATCTGGTCAGGGAGCAGCATTATGGACACAAGGGAACAGGATATGCAGGGGGCCTGAGGAGGGAGCATGCTTGGTAAGTATGAGGGACATGAAGGAGTCCCTGAGTAGCAAGAGCAGAGAGAGAAAGGGATGAAAAATAGGAGATAGGACCACATAGGTAATGCCTGAGGGCAGACTGGATAGGAATTTATGGGTATTTTAAGCATATTGAAAAGTTCTCTGTAAACTTTATTCATAGTAAAGATAGTGATTTTAGAAACTGTTAGAATTGTACTAAATGAGAATTAATTAATGCTTCAGTATTAACTTGGAAAATGAGTATTTTTTCTATTCTTTCACCCAAGTTACCATCTTTCCAGCTAAATGGAAATTCCAGGCAATGGAATGCCACAGTGCTCTGCTCTTGTCCTTGTCTTACAAAAATGTGTTGATAATATGAGTGAAAGCATAGAACTAATACTTATTATATTTAAAGTTTAAATAAAGCTATAAAATGGCTAATATTAAACATTAAACTAAAAACACTAGGATACACTGTGTAAGGAAAAAAATAAAAACACAGATAAACTTTACAAGGATAAACATAAGATTTGCATTTAATTTCAAAATAATAAACTGCATGATTTAGGAAACTTCTGTTAATAAATCAAAAAAAATCATCAGGGATTTAATTCGATCAAAATCTTCAAGAGGGCTTCCCTGGTGGCGCAGTGGTTGAGAGTCCGCCTGCCGATGCAGGGGACACGGGTTCGTGCCCCGGTCCGGGAAGATCACACATGCTGTGGAGCGGCTGGGCCCGTGAGCCATGGCCGCTGACCCTGCGCGTCCAGAACCTGTGCTCCGCAACGAGAGAGGCCACAACAGTGAGAGGCCCGCGTACCGCAAAAAAAAAAAAAAAAAAAAAACTTCAAGAGATGTGACTAATTAAAAACATCTAACAAAATCTTTAAATGTAGCATTAGAAAAATAGTGTTTATATCATGAAATGTAATTGTCTTATATACGTCTCTTGTCACATTATTTGGGGTATTGTGTTCTATTCTTGGAGCCACATTTTAAGAAGGACTCTTGTAACTGGATCATGCCAACTAAAGAATACAATGGAAATTACGATGATAAGGGGTCAGGAAATAATTTTATAAACTGTGCAAAGTAATAAATATAACTTCATGGTTTTACCTTTACTATATATATATGGGTATATACCCTGCTGTAAGCCTATTCCCAACGTTACAGCAGAATTTAGCTTTTAAAAACTATGTCAAAAAACTTCACTTCTCTTCTCAAAACTCTACAATGGCTCCACAAAGTGCTTATAAGGGTCTACAAAGCTGTGTACAACCCTCCCTCACACTGCTGTGATGTCCTCATCTGCTATTATACCCCTCCTTGTTCACTCTGCTCCAGTCACAATGACTATTTTGCTGTGCTCTTTGCCCTGGCTGTTCTTTCTACCTGGAACACTCTTCCCCAAAACAGTCACAGGGCTAATTCCCTTACCTCTTTCAAGTCCTTGCTCAAATACCACCTCAGTGAAGCCTGTTCTGATGACTCTATTTAAAACTTCAAATCACATCTATTCCTACACGTCCCTCCCCTTCCCCTACATTTTTTATTTCCATAGGACTTATCAGAGTTTACAAACTACATATTTTACTTATTTATTATGGCTTTTGTTTTGTTTATTTGATTTGTCTGTCTTGGTTATCTTTCTCTCTTAAAATGAAACCTCCATGGGGACAAGAATCTTTGTTTTGTCCACTACTTTATTCTGAATTCTCAAAATAGAGCATGAAACAAAGTAAGATGTTGATATTTTTAATTGAATTAAAGTGATTTTTAAGCTGACGTTTCCAAAAAAAAGAAAAAAAGGCAATGTATTTTTGATGTTAGAAGGGCAATTAATAATCATAATAGATTTAGTCTCTTTTTCTCTGGATATACTACTGTCCAAAAGAACTTTCTGCAATAACAAATATGTTCTCTACAGTGTCTGGTATTGTAGCCACTAGCCACATAGGGCTATTAAGACTTTAAATGTGCTCAATAGTGTGGCTGAAGAATTCTCAATTTTATTTAATTTTAACTAATTTTAATTTAAATTTATATAGTCACATGAGTCTAGTGGCAGTCATATAGAACAGTGAAGCTCTAGAAGGCATAAACTAAAGCTATTGAGTGAATATTAATGGGAAAGAGATTTTTGTTTAATTAAGGAAGAACATTTCAATCAGACTCTATCCAACAAAGGAATGGACTGCCTCATGAATAGAGTGTGCTCTACCTCAAAGAAGTAATGCTTTGACAATGATTAAGGAGTCACTTACCAGAATTGCTACAGCAGAGATTCTTGCTTGGATGGGCTAGTTGTACTATTATGTTAATGTGATTTCCAAATTCAATAAATCCTTTTATTATATGCTTGCTACCTAAAATTCATGTCTACTATAACTTAGTGGGAGGGAAATCCAGTATTCCAAAAGTAACAAACGGTATACTAAAAAAAAAAAAAAAAAAATGGTATACTAAAAACAGGTAACTTTTCTTTTTAAATCCTCAGTTAGTGAAGGGCTACTGGGAAGAGAGTATATTTATAAAGATGACACAATAAAATAATTTCCTTGCCAGTACATCTGGATATGAAATGTAAAGAGCATAGGCTTTGTAGTTATACAGGCTCCAGTGACTTGGGAATAGGCATTCTCTGGTGGTTGAAGGCTACCAGATGTCCATTAATATCATTCTTCTCTACTTCCACAGTAATAGAATTTGATTTGGGTCCTGGCTGCCCACACAGGAAAGCCATATCCCTAAGCTCCTGTAGTTGTACATATGTGACTAAGCTATTGGCACTGAAGTATAATCCGAAGTGATGTGTACAACTTCTGTCTTCCTTAATTAAGAGGGAAACTCTGGCTCTGGACATCTGCTCTTTTCCTCTCTCCACTGGCTAGAATGACAAGAATCAACGTGACCTTAGATTTTTGAACAATGTGAATATATAACTCATTCAATAAATTAAGAGCAGACCTATTAAAGTTTTAATCTATAGAAACACTAGTTATAAGATAAAAATAAGGCATATTCCGAAAAGCAAAATGAGAAAAGTTTCAGATGTTTGGTTTCCTCAGAATCTAATTTCTTTCCCGACAGATTAATGTTGGATTTGCAAGTACAAATTTTGGAAATGTTCATGAAACAGAGCTCACCACGACAGGTAAACTTTTATGACTGCTACTAGAGCTGGTGATATTTGAAATTCTTCATTAGAAAAAGGAAAAGTCTGTTTAAAGCAATGACAAAGATACCGATGGCCAGGAACTTTTCCTTTTTTTCCTAAATGGTACTTAGTGTTTGACAACAAATACACTTAGATTTTAGGTTGTAATTTTAGATGGCATTCAGAGGATGTGAATCAGTTTCCTGATACAAACAGGTAGTTAAAATCAAACAATGAGAATAGTTAAACATAGCATTGCCCCACAGATTATTTAATGATGGACTTCTTTTTCCCCCTAGTTGAGAGGTAAGGGTTCATTGCAAATCTTCAGTAGTGTAAATACAGTGTGTTGGAGGACCTTCAAGATGGCAGAGGAGTAAGATGTAGAGATCACCTTTCTCCCCACAAATACATAAAAAATACATCTACATGTGGAACAAGTCCAACAGAACACCTACTGAACTCTGGCAGAAGACCTCAGACTTCCCAAAAGGCAAGAAACTCTCCACATAACTGGGTAGGGCAAAAGAAAAAGAAAAAACAGACACAAAAGAATAGGGATGGGACCTGCACCTCTGGGATGGAGCTGTAAGGAGGAAAAGTTTCCACACACTAGGAAGCCCCTTCACTGGTGGAAATGGGGGGTGGGGGGGGAAGCTTTGGAGCCATGGAGGAGAGTACAGCAACAGGGGTGCAGGGAGCAAAGCGGAGAGATTCCTGCACAGAGGGTCAGCACTGACCAGCACTCACCAGACTGAGAGGCTTGTCTACTCACCCGCTGGGGCTGGTGGGGGCTGGGAGCTGAGGCTCAGGCTTTGGAGGTCAGATCCTGGGGAGATGACTGGGGTTGGCTGCATGAACACAGGCAGCTTCACAGCCTGAAGGGGGATAGTGCGCCACGGCAAACCGGGAGGGAGTCCGGGAAAAAGTCTGGAACTGCCTAAATGTCAAGAGACCATTGTTTTTGGGTGCGCAAGGAGAGGACATTCAGAACACTGCCTAAATGAGCTTCAGAGACGGGCGTGAGCCGTGGCTGTCAGCGTAGACACCAGACATGAGAATGAAATGCTAAGGCTGCTTCTGCAGCCACCAAGAATCCTATGTGCAAGCACAGGTCACTGTCCATACCTCCCCTCCCAGGAGTCTTTGCAGCCCGCCACTGCCAGCGCCCCCTAATCCAGGGACAACTTCTCTGGGAGAACACAGAGCATGCCTCAGGCTGGTGCAACGTCATGTTAGCATCTGCCACTGCAGGCTCGCCCTGCATTCTGTACCCCCTCCCTCCCCCGGCCTGAGTGAGCCAGAGGCCCCTCATCAGCCGTTTCTTTAACCCCCTCCTCTCTGGGCGAAGAACGGATGCCAGAGGGTGACCTACATGCAGAGGCGGGGCCTAATCCAAAGCTGAACCCCAGGAGCTGTGTGAACAGAGAAAGGGAAATTTCTCTGTGCAGTCTCAGGAGCAGTGGATTAAATCTCCAGAATCAACTGATGTACCCTGATTCTGTGGAATACCTGAACAGACAATGAATTGTCCCAAAATTGAGGTGGTGGAGTTTGGAAGCAATTGTAGACTTGGGGTTTGCTGTATACGACTGACTAGTTTCTGATTTTTATGTTTATCTTAGTATAGGTTTTTGTGCTTGTTATCATTGGTGGATTCGTTTATTGGTTTGGCTGCTCTCTTCTTCATTTTTATTTTAGTAATATTTTTAAATTTTATTTTAATAACTACATTTTATTTTATTATTATTATTTTCCTTTCTTTCTTTTTTTCTCCCTTTTCTTCTGAGCTGTGTGGCTGACAGGGTCTTGGTGCTCCAGCTGGGTGTCAGGCCTGTGCCTCTGAGGTGGGAGAGCCAAGTTCAGGAAATTGGTCCACCAGAGACCTCCCAGCTCCACGTAATATCAGTTGGTGAGGGCTCTCTCAGAGATCTCCATCTCAACGTTAGGACCCAGCTCCACTCAACAACCAGAAAGATCCAGTGCTGGACACCCCATGCCAAACAGCTAGCAAGACAGGAAAACAAGCCAACCCCTTAGCAGAGAGACTGCCTAAAATCATAATAAGTTCACAGGCCCTCCAAAACAAACCACCGGACATGGTCCTGCCCACCAGAAAGACAAGATCCAGTCTCATCCACCAGAACACAGGCACCAACCCCTTCTACCAGGGAGCCTAGACAACCCACTGAACCAACCTTATCCACTGGGGGCAGAAAACAAAAACAATGGGAACTACGAATCTGCAGTCTGAGAAAAGGAGGCCCCAAATGCAGTAAGTTAAGCAAAATAGGAAGACAGAGAAATACGCAGCAGATGAAGGAGCAAAGTAAAAACCCACCAGACCAAACAAATGAAGAGGAACTAGGCAGTCTACCTGAAAAAGAATTCAGACTAATGATAGTAAAGATGGTCTAAAACCTTAGAAATAGAACAGAGAAAATACAAGAAACATTTAACAAGGACCTAGAAGAACTAAAGAGCAAACAAACAATGATGAACAACAAATAAATGAAATTAAAAATTCTCTAGAAGGAATCAATAGCAGAATAACTAAGGTAGAAGAATGGATAAGTGACTTGGAAGATAAAATAGTGGAAATAACTACCGCAGAGCAGAATAAAGAAAAAAGAATGAAAAGAATTGAGGACAGTCTCACAGACCTCTGGGACAACATTAAAAGCACCAACATTCGAATTATAGGGGTCCCAGAAGAAGAAGAGAAAAAGTAAGGGACTGAGAAATATTTGAAGAGATTATAATAGAAAGCGTATCTAATATGGTAAAGGAAATAGTCAAATCCAGGAAGCACAGAGAGTCCCATATAGGATAAATCCAAGGAGAAACATGCCAAGATACATATTAATCAAACTATCAAAAATTAAATATAAAGAAAAAATATTAAAAGCAGCAAGGTTGCAACAAATAACATACAAGGGTATCCCCATAAGGTTAACAGCTGATCTTTCAGCAGAAACTCTGCAAGCCAGAAGGGAGTGGCAGGACATATGTAAAGTGATGAAAGGGAAAAACCTACAGCCAAGATTACTCTACCCAGCAAGGTTCTCATTCAGATTCAACAGAGAAATTAAAACCTTACAGACCAGCAAAAGCTAAGAGAATTCAGCACCACCACACCAGCTTTACAACAAATGCTAAAGGAACTTCTCTAGGCAATAAAAACAAGAGAAGGAAAAGGCCTACAATAACAAACCCAAAACAATTAAGAAAATGGTAATAGGAACGTACATATCAGTAATTACCTTAAATGTAAATGGATTAAATGCTCTAACCAAAAGACACAGACTGGCTGAATGGATACAAAAACAAGACCCAAATATATGCTGTGTAGAAGAGACCCACTTCAGACATAGGGACACATACAGACTGAACGTGAGGAGATGGAAAAAGATATTCCATGCAAATGGAAATCAAAAGAAAACTGGAGTAGCAATTCTCATATGAGACAAAATAGACTTTAAAATACAGAATGTTACAAGAGACAAAGAAGGACACTACATAATGATCAAGGGAACAATCAACGAAGAAGATATAACAATTGTAAATATTTATGCACCCAACACAGAAGCACCTCAATACATAAGGCAAATGCTAACAGCCATAAAAGGGGAAATCGACAGTAACACAATAACAGTAGGGGACTTTAACACCCCATTTTCACCAATGGACAGATCAACTGAAATAAAAATAAATAAGGAAACATAAGCTTTAAATGACACATTAAACACGTGGATTTAATTGATATCTATTGGACATTACAACCAAAAATAACATAATACACTTTCTTCTCAAGTGCTCATGGAAGATTTTCCAGGATAGATGATATATTGGGTCACGAATCAAGCCTTGGCAAATTTAAGAAAATTGAAATCGTATCAAGTATCCTTTCCGACTACAATGCTATGAGACTACATGTCAATTACAGAAAAAACCTGTAAAAAATACAAACACATGGAGGCTAAACAATATGCTACTAAAGAACCAAGAGATCACTGAAGAAATCAAAGAGAAAATCAAAAAATAGAAACAAATGATAATAAAAACACAATGAGCCAAAACCTATGGGATGCAGCAAAAGCAGTTCTAAGAGGGAAGTTTATAGCAATACAATCCTGTCTCAAGAAAGAGGAAAAATCTCAAATAAACAACCTCATCTTACACCTAAAGCAATTAGAGAAAGAAGAAGAAAAAACCCCAAAGTTAGCAGAAGGAAAGAAATCATAAAGATCAGACCAGAAATAAATGAAAAGGAAATGAAGGAAATGATAGGGAAGATCAATAAAACTAAAAGCTGGTTCTTTGAGTAGTTAAACAAAATTGATAAACCATTAGCCAGACTCACCAAGAAAAAAAGGTAGAAGACTCAAATCAACAGAATTTGAACTGAAAAACAAGTAAAAACGGAAACTGCAGAAATACAAAGGGATATGAGAGATTAGTACAAACAAAATATGCCAATAAAATGGACAACCTGGAAGAAATGGACAAATTCTTAGAAAAGCACAACCTTCTGAGACTGAACCAGGAAGAAACAGAAAATATAAACAGACCAATCACAAGCACTGAAGTTGAAAATGTGATTAAAAATCTTCCAAAAAAGAAAAGCCCAGGACCACACAGCTTCACAGGAGAATTCTATCAAACATTTAGAGAAGAGTTAACACCCATCCTTCTCAAGCTCTTCCAAAATATAGCAGAGGGAGGAATATTCCCAAACTCATTCTACAAGGTCACCAACACCCTGATACCAAAACCAGAAAAAGATGTCACAAAAAAAGAAAACTACAGGCAAATATCACTGATGAACATAGATGCAAACATTCTCAACAAAATACTAGCAAACAGAATCCAACAGCACGTTAAAAGGATCATACACCATGATCAAGTGGGGTTTATCCCAGGGATGCAAGGATACTTCCATATATGCAAATAAATCAATGTGATACACTATATTAACAAACTGAAGGATAAAAACCCTCCAGAAAGTAGGCATAGAGGGAACTTACCTCAACATAATAAAGGCCATATATGAGAAACCCACAGGCAACATCATTCTCAATGGTGAAAAACTGAAACCACTTCCACTAAGATCAGGAACAAGACAAGGTTGCCCACTCTTACAGCTATTATTGAACATAGTTTTGGAAGTTTAAACAACAGTAATCAGAGAAGGAAAAGAAATAAAAGGAATCCAAATCAGAAAAGAAGAAGTAAAGCTGTCACTGTTTGCAGATGACATGCAACTATACATAGAGAATCCTAAAGATGCTACCAGGAAACTACTGGGAATAATCAATGAATGTGGTAAAGTAGCTGGATACAAAATTAATGCACAGAAATCTCTTGCATTCCTATACAGTAATGATGAAAAATCTGAAAGGGAAATTAAGGAAACACTCTAATTTACGATTGCAACAAAAAGAATAAATACCTAGGAATAAACCTACCTAAGGAGACAGAAGACCTGTATGCAGAAAACTATAAGACACTGATGAAAGAAAATAAAGATGATACAAACAGGTGGAGAGATATACCATGTTCTTGTATTGGAAGAATCCACATTGTGAAAATCACTATACTACCCAAAGCAATCTACAGATTCAGTGCAATCCCTATCAAACTACCAATGGCACTTTTCACAGAACTAGAATGAAAAATTTCACAATTTCTGTGGGAACACAAAAGACCCTGAATAGCTAAAGCAATCTTGAGAAAGAAAAACGGAGCTGGAGGAATCAGGCTCCCAGACTTCAGACTATACTACCAAGTTACACTAATCAAGACAGTATGGTACTGGCACAAAAACAGAAATATAGATCAACAAAACAGGATAGAAAGCCAAGAGATAAACCCACGCACATATGGTCACCTTATCTTTGATAAAGGAAGCAAGAACATACAACGGAGAAAAGACAGCCTCTTCAATAAGTGGTGCTGGGAAGATTGGAAAGCTTCATGTAAAAGAATGAACACTCCCTAACACCATACACAAAAATAAACTCATAATGGATTAGAGAGACCTAAATGTAAGGCCAGACACTATAAAACTCTTAGATGAAAACATAGGCAAAACAATCGATGACATAAATCACAGCAACATCCTTTTTGACCCATCTCCTACAGAAATGGAAATAAAAACAAAAATAAACAAATGGGACCTAATAAAACTTCAAAGCTTTTGCACAGCGAAGAAAACCATAAACAACATGAAAAGACAACCTTCAGAACGGGAGAAAATATTTGCAAACGAAGCAATTGACAAAGGATTAATCTCCAAAATATACAAGCAGCTCATGCAGCTCAATATCAAAACAGAAACTACTCAATCTAAAAATGGGCAGAAGACCTAAATGGACATTTCTCCGAAGAAGAAATACAGATTGCCAACAAACACATGAAAGGATGCTCAACATCACTAATTATTAGAGAAATGCAAATCAAAACTACAATGAGTTATCACCTCACACTGGTCAGAACAGCCATCATCAAAAAATCTACAAACAATAAATGCTGGAGAGGGTGTGGAGAAAAGGGAAGCCTTTTGCACTGTTGGTGGGAATGTAAAATGATACAGCCACTATGGAGAACAGTATGGAGGTTCCTTAAAAAACTAAAAATAGAACTACCATATGACCCATCAATCTCACTACTGAGCATATACCCTGAGAAAACCATAATTCAAAAAGAGTCATGTACCGCAATATTCACTGCAGCTCCATTTACAATAGCCAGGACATGGAAACAACCTAAGTGTCCATAGACAGATGAATGGATAAAGAAGATGTGGCACATATATACAATGGAATATTACTCAGCCATAAAAAGAAACAGAATTATCTGTAGTGAGGTGGATGGACTTTGAGACTGTCATACAGAGTGAAGTAAGTCAGAAAGAGAAAGACAAATACCGTATGCTAACACATATATATGGAATCTAAAAAAAGAACTGGTTCTGAAGAACCTGGGGACAGGACAGGAATAAAGATGCAGACGTAAAAAATGGAGTTGAGGACACGGGCAGGGGGAAGGGTAAACTGGGACGAAGTGAGAGAGTGGCATTGACATATATACATTACCAAATGTAAAATAGCTAGTGGGAAGCAGCCACATAGCACAGGGAAATCAGCTGGGTGCTTTGTGACCACGTAGAGGGGTGGGATAGGGAGGGTGGGAGGGAGACACAAGTGGGTGGGGATATGGGGGTATACGTATACATATAGCTGATTCACTTTGTTATATAGCAGAAACTAACACACCACTGTAAAGCAATTATACTCCAATAAATATGTTAAAAAATAAAAATAAACATAGGGGTAATAAGACTATGCAGGGGCAGTCATGCAAAATAAAATACATATCCTATGTTACAGATATTCTGTGATTAAGAAAATGCCTTGTGTATGGGAAGTGTTCAATAAATGTTAGTTCTTCTCTAAAAGAAAAAAACAAGAAAAGAAAAGAAAAAAAAGAAATCAGATTAGAACTTGCCAAGAGTTAGGGGTGAAGAAAAGTATGGCTACAAAGGGGAAAAGGGAAAATTTTTTTTAATACAGCAGGTTCTTATTAGTCATTGATTTTATACACATCAGTGTACACATCTCAATCGCAATTGCCCAATTCATCACACCACCACTACCACCCCCCCACAGCTTTCCCCCTTTGGTGTCCATACGTTTGCTCTCTACATCTGTGTCTCAATTTCTGCCCTGCAAACTGGTTCATTTGTACCATTTTTCTAGGTTCCACATATATATGCATTAATATATGATATTTGTTTTTCTCTTACTGAGACTGTAGGACAGTCTCTAGATCCATCCACGTCTCAACAAATGACCCAATTTCGTTCCTTTTTATGGCTGAGTAATATTCCATTGTATATATGTACCACATCTTCTTTATCCATTCGTCTGTTGATGGGCATCTAGGTTGCTTCCATGACGTGGCTATTATAAATAGTGCTGCAATGAACACTGGGGTGCATGTGTCTTTTTGAATTATGGTTTTCTCTAGGTATATGCCCAGTAGTGGGGTAGCTGGATCATATGGTAGCCCTATTTTTAGATTTTTAAGGAACCTCCATACTGTTCTCCATAGTGGCTGTATCAATTCACATTCCCAGCAACAGTGCAAGAGGGTTCCCATTTCTCCACACCCTCTCCAGAATTTGTTGTTTGTAGACTTTCTGATGATGCCCACTCTAACTGGCATGAGGTGATACCTCATTGTAGTTTTGATTTGCATTGCTCTAATAATTAGTGATATTGAGCAGCTTATCATGTGCTTCTTGGACATCTGTATGTCTTCTTTGGAGAAATGTCTATTCAGGTCTTCTGCCCATTTTTGGATTGGGTTGTTTGTTTTTTAATATTGAGCTGCATGAGCTATTTATATATTTTGGAGATTAATCCTTTCTCTGTTAATTGGTTTGGAAATATTTTCTCCCATTCTGAGGGTTGTTTTTTCGTCTTGTTTATGGTTTCCTTTGCTGTGCAAATGCCTTGAAGTTTCATTAGGTACCATTTGTTTATTTTTGTTTTTGTTTCCATTACTCTAGGAGGTGGATGAAAAAAGATCCTGCTGTGATTTATGTCAAAGACTGTTCTTCCTATGTTTTCCTCTAAGAGTTTGATAGTGTCTGGCCTTACATTTAGGTCTTTAATCCATTTTGAGTTTATTTTTGTGTATGGTGTTAAGGAGTGTTCTAATTTCATTCTTTTACATGTAGCTTTCCAGTTTTCCCAGCACCACTTATTGAAGAGTCTGTCTTTTCTCCATTGTATATCCTTGTCTCCTTTGTCATAGACTAGTTGACCATAGGTACATGCGTTTACCTCTGGGCTTTCTGTCTTGTTCCATGGATCTATGTTTCTGTTTTTGAGCCAGTACCATATTGTCTTGATTACTGTAGCTTTGTAGTATAGTCTGAAGTCTGGAAGTCTGATTCCTCCAGCTCTTTTTTTTTCCCCTCAATACTGCTTTGGCTATCCGGGGTCTTTTGTGTCTCCCTACAAATTTTAAGATTTTTTGTTCTATTTCTGTAGAAAATGCCACCGGTAATTTCTTAGGGATTGCATTGAATCTGTAGATTGCTTTGGGTAGTATAGTCATTTTCACAATATTGAGTCTTCTAATCCAAGAACATGGTATATGTCTCCATCTATTTATATCATTTTTGATTACTTTCATCAGTGTCTTATAGTTTTCTGAGTTCAGGTCTTTTACTTCCTTAGGTAGGTTTATTCCTAGGTATTTTATTCTTTTTGTTGCAGTGGTAATGAGATTGTTTCCTTAATTTCCCTTTCAGATTTTTCATCATTACTGTATAGGAAGGCAAGAGATTTCTGTGCATTAATTTTGTATCCAGCTACCTTACCACATTCATTGATTATTCCCAGTCGTTTACTGGTAGCATCTTTAGGATTCTCTATGTATAGTTGCATGTCATCTGCAAACAGTGACAGCTTTACTTCTTGTTTTGTGATTTGGATTCCTTTTATTTCTTTTTCTTCTCTGATTTCTGCACCTAGGACTTCCAAAACTATGTTGAATAATAGCGGTGAGAGTGGACATCCTCATCTTGTTCCTGATCTTAGAGGAAGTGCTTTCAGTTTTTCACCATTGAGAGTGATGTTTGCTGTGGGTTTGTCATATATGGCCTTTATTATGTTGAGGTAGTTTCCCTCTATGCCCACACTCTGCAGAGTTTTTATCATAAATGGGTGTTGAATTTTCTCAAAATATTTTCCTACATCTATTGACATGATCATGTGGTTTTTATACTACAATTTGTTAATATGGTGTATCAAATTGATTGATTTGTGTATATTGAAGAATCCTTGCATCCCTGGGATAAACCCCACTTGATCATGGTGTATGATCCTTTTAATGTGTTGTTTGATTCTGTTTGCTAGTATTTTGTTGAGGATTTTTACATCTATATTCATCAGTGATATTGGTCTATAATTTTCTTTCCTTGTAGTATCTTTGTCTGGTTTTGGTATCAGGGTGATGGTGGCCTCATAGAATGAGTTTGGGAGTGTTCCTTTGTCCACAATTTTTTGGAAGAGTTTGAGAAGGATGGGTGTTAGCTCTTCTCTAAATGTTTTGATAGACTTCACCTGTGAAGCCATCTGGCCCTGGAGTTTTTTTGTTGGAAGGTTTTTAAGCACAGTTTCAATTTCATTCATTGTGACTGGTCTGTTCATATTTTCTATTTCTTCTTCGTTCAGTCTTGGAAGGTTATACCTTTCTATGTATTTGTCCATTTCTTCCAGGTTGTCCATTTTATTGGCATAGAGCTGCTTGTAGTAGTCTCTTAGGATGCTTTGTATTTCTGCGGTGACTGTTGTAACTTCTCCATTTTCGTTTCTAATTTTATTGATTTGCATCCTCTCCCTCTTTTTCTTAGAGTCTGGCTAATGGTTTACCAATTTTGTTTATCTTCTCAACCAGCTTTTAGTTTTATTGATCTTTGCTATTGTTTTCTTTGTTTCTATTTCATTTATTTCTGCTCTGATATGATTTCTTTCCTTCTGCTAACTTTGGGTTTTGTTTGTTCTTCTTTCTCTAGTTCCTTTAGGTGTACCGTTAGATGGTTTGTGATATGTTTCTTGTTTTTTGAGGTAGGCTTGTATAGCTATAAACTTCGCTCTTAGAACTGCTTTTGCTGCATCCCATACGTTTTGGATTGTCGTTTTTTCATTGTCATTTGTCTCTAGGCATTTTTTGATTTCCTCTTTGATTTCTTCAGTGATCTCTTGGTTATTTAGTAACGTATTGTTTAGTTTCCATGTGTTTGTGTTTTTACGTTTTTTTCCTGGTGTGGTCAGAAAAGATGCTGGATATGATTTAAATTTTCTTAAATTTACTGAGGCTTGAGTTGTGACCCTAGATATGATATATCCTGGAGAATGTTCCGTGCACACTTGAGAAGAAAGTGTAATCTGCTCTTTTAGATGGAATGTCCTATACATATCAATTAAATCTAACTGGTCTATTGTGTCATTTAAAGCTTCTGTTTCCTTATTTGTTTTCATTTTGGATGATCTGTCTATTGGTGTAAGTGAGGTGTTAAAGTCCCTCACTATTATTGTGTTACTATCGATTTCCTCTTTTGTAGCTGTTAGCAGTTGCCTTATGTATTGAGTTGCTCCTATGTTGGGTGCATATATAGTTATAATTATTATATCTTCCTCTTGGATTGATCAGTTGATCATTATGTAGTGTCCTTCGTTGTCTCTGGTAACATTCTTTATTTTAAAGTCTATTTTATATGATATGAGTATTGCTACTCCTGCTTTGTTTTGATTTTCATTTGCATGGAATATCTTTTTCTATCACCTCACTTTCAGACTGTATGTGTCCCTAGGTCTGAATTGGGTCTCTTGTAGACAGCCTATATATATGGGTCTTGTTTTTGTATCCATTCAGCAAGCCTGTGTCTTTAGGTTGGAGCATTTAATCCATTCACATTTAAGGTAATTATCGATATGTATGTTCCTACGATCATTTTCTTTATTGTCCTGGGTTTGCTTTTTTTTTTTTTTTCTTGTGGTACGTGGGCCTCTCACTGTTGTGGCCTCTCCCATTGTGGAACACAGGTTCCGGACGTGCAGGCTCAGCGGCCATGGCTCATGGGCCCAGCTGCTCCGCGGCATGTCGGATCCTCCCAGACTGGGGCATGAACCCGTGTCCCCTGCATTGGCTGGCAGACTCTCAAACACTGCGTCACCAGGGAAGCCCTGGGTTTGCTTTTGTAGGTCCTTTTCTTCTCTTGTGTTTCCTACTTAGAGAAGTCCCTTTAGCATTTGTTGGAGAGCTGGTTTGGTGGTGCTGAATTCTCTTAGCTTTTGCTTGTCTGTAAAGCTTTTGATTTAACCATGGAATCTGAATGAGATCATTGCTGGGTAGAGTAATCTTGGTTGTAGGTTCTTCCCTTTCATCACTTTAAGTATATCATGCCACTCCCTTCTGGCTTGTAGAGTTTCTGCTGAGAAATCAGCTGTTAACCTTATGGGAATTCCCTTGTATGTTATTTATCATTTTTCCCTTGCTGCTTTCAATAATTTTTCGTTATCTTTGATTTTTGCCCATTTGATTACTATGTGTCTCGGCACGTTTCTCCTTGGTTTTGCCCTGTATCGGACTCTCTGTGTTTCTTGGACTTGGGTGGCTATTTTCTTTCCCATGTTAGGGAAGTTTTTGACTATAATCTCTTCAAATATTTTCTCGGGTCCTTTCTCTCTCTCTTCTCCTTCTTGCACCCCTATAATATGAATGTTGTTGCATTTATTGTTGTTCCAGAGGTCTCTTAGGCTGTCTTCATTTCTTTTCATTCTTTTTTCTTTATTTTGGTCCACAGCAGTGAATTCCACCATTCTGTCTTCCAGGTCACTTATCCGTTCTTCTGCCTCAGTTATTCTGCTATTGATTCCTTCTAGTGTAGTTTTCATTCCAGTTATTGTATTGTTCATTTCTTTTTGTTTGTTCTTTAATTCTTCTAGGTCTTTGTTAAACATCTCTTGCATCGTCTCGATCTTTGCATCCATTCTTTTTCTGAGGTGCTGGATCATCTTCACTATCATTATTCTGAATTCTCTTTCTGGAAGATTGCCTATGTCCATTTCATTTAGTTGTTTTTCTGGGGTTTTACCTTGTTCCTTCATCTGGTACATAGCTCTCTGCCTTTTCATCTTGTCTATCTTTCTGCGAATGTGGTTTATGTTCCACAGGCTGCAGGATTGTAGTTCTTCTTGCTTCTGCTTTCTGCCCTCTGGTCTGAAAGTCCACTTTTAAAATCATAATGTTATGGTGATTTCCACATAACACACAGTGATTTCAGAGATCAGAAAGTGGAGGAAAAGAGAAAGATATTAAATTTTTAATCCTTCTAATTAAACCAAGTCTTTGCTCTAAACCTCCAAATCCTCCAATTAAATGAACAAATGCATTATTTCACTCACAATCACTTTATCTCATTCCTAAAACTTTTCAATAATTCAGCCACATCATAGACCACTCCATAATTTTCCACTTTAAAATTAACTTTTGGATGTCATGATCTGAAGTCCATGATCAAGAAATTTCCTCTATAGAGGCCAACTGAAACATGAATAATGATTGCTCAATAAAAATGAGATGCAGAATCTGGACTGATAGTCCATTTCATTTTAATTTGCTATGTTTTTTTACTTTCATTTTTAGATATTTTTTCCTACTAGAACTAGTCTTTTTAGATTTTAAGCTTTTTAAAACTGCTCTAGGTGAACAGTCTTCACATTTTCATCTTTACCCATTTAAAATATTACTTTAAACAAATATTATAGTTATGTCTCATTTTGTGATATGTACTGCACTGAATAAAATCTAGATTATAATATAAATTTTAAAAAGTGTTTTTTGTATTACATATTTATTTTCAAAGTGTTTTGAAGTTAGAACCGTTACTTATTCCTTTAAAAAGTGCAGGGATTCCAGCCAGAAAAGATTATGTAAATTCATTTCTCCATGCTAGGTACAACTATAACTCTGGAAATAACACAAGAGGCAAACAAAGGATAATTCTGAAAGACAAAAGAAAAGTTTTTGAAATTTAATGAGCAAGATAGTGTTAATTAGAGACTCCAGGACTGGAAGAACAGTATAGTGGCAGGGGCTGATTATGAGCCCCACACCTAACAGAAAAAAATAAACTATGCTTTGCATTTCCTGACTCCCAATCTAGTAACAAAAGGCAGTCCAGGTAGATTTATTCCTCCTCCTCTCCAAATTTATATCCAATCAATCAGCAGATGTCAAACCAAGATGACAACCATGTTAGGATTACCTGACAAAGATTTTAAAGCAGTCACCACAAAAATGCTTCAACAAGCAATTATGGATATGCATGACCCCAATGATGTAATAAAATGTCTCAACACAGAAGTGGAAGATACAAAAGAAAACATTTTAGAGCTGAAAAAGATAATAACTGAAATCAATAAAAACTCATGAAGGTTGTAAAATGTTTGTTATTATGGAAAGCTGATGATAAGGTTGAAAAAAATGAACATGATTAACCTTGAAGATTAGTGCTAAAATAAACTGAAATCTTTCTGGACAAATTGTGAATTAATAATTTCCATTTATTATGATTTTAAATACCCAACTGATTTTTTTGGAAGCAAGCTAATTTGTTTTCAAAAATGAGTTTAATATCAATGATTTAAAAATAAAGATTACATTTCCCTAAAACCCATCTGACCTTAAGAGAAAACATTTACAGAATGTGTTTGTAATTCTCTTCAAACTACGTATAAAGAAATAGTATGGGGCTTCCCTGGTGGCACAGTGGTTGAGAGTCTGCCTGCCGATGCAGGGGACACAGGTTCGTGCCCCGGTCCGGGAAGATCCCACATGCCGCGGAGCAGCTGGGCCCGTGAGCCATGGCCGCTGAGCCTGCGCGTCCGGAGCCTGTGCTCCACAACGTGAGAGGCCACAACAGTGAGAGGCCCGCGTACCGCAAAAAAAAAAAAAAAAAAAGAAATAGTATGCTCTACTCACTGAAATCTTATTGAAGACACTTCAGTTATCCATTGGGATACTATAAAACCTCAGTAAAATATATCCTAGTGGAATTACATCTTGTGGAATGACAAAAGAAACTGACTTGTGGGCATATTAGATTTAAGGTATCGATATTATTTGCTGATAATTGTGTTTATTGAATGAAATAGAAAAACTTACTTTTCAGAAAACAATTCTTTTAGAAGGTAAAATTCATGAGTTCTTTCATAAACCCGTTTTTGAATTGTCTGAATCCATTGAGATAGGAACTACAGGATGTAAGCTATTTAGTTTTGTGAGGAACAAAACATGGGGTCAAAAGAGAATATTTTATCCAAAGAAGATGAGGGATTTAAACAATGGACTTATATTAAGCTAATTGAAAGCACTGGAAGTGAACTAATTACTGTACAAAAACAGATTTGATGAGCATTTCAGTCATTCTTCAAAGAAAACTAACAACATTTTCCAGAATAAATGCACCAATGAAATGAGAACAACCTATATCTAACAAACGTAACCTGATTCCTTCCTGTAAACATGAATGAAAGGAGGCAATTCTTGAAACATACATCTATTAAGCGCCTATGGTGTGTCAGATACCGAGTTAGGTGATTTGTTTGTATTTCCTTCTCCCAACAACCCTATGATGTGCCTAGTGTTACCTAAATTTGAAGGATGATGAACTAAGACACCAGATTAAATAGCTTTCTTCAACTCATACACTTAAGAGAGCAGCTGAGTCTGTAATAAAACACATTTCTGCTTTCATCCACCATTCATCCTTTATCAACTCCATCATGCTATCTCAAAGTACTGCCAAGTGTAATTAGGCTGTTCAGAATTCAGGTGAAGAAGAATTAAGAGAGATTTTTTAACCACACAGCTGAATGTTGTGCTCAAATTCAAATAAGAACTGTCTCCTTTCTCACTGCATATTCATTCAATTTCAAAGAATAAAATTGAGAAGAGAATGTCGACAACTTATAGTCTAGACACAGTGTGTGCACAGCAGTACTCCTTGTCAAAAGGCAGTAGACACAAGTAAGGCAACATTTCTGATAAAAAACCCAGTTGTTTTCCTAACTGCTTTTCTCCATTTCCAGCTGCTCCAGCCTTTCATGCGGCAGCAGGAATTTAATGACAGCTGTAGCAAGGATTATGATGAGGGGCTTCCTACTTTAACTGATGTTCTAGACAGACAAATAGCTTTCATCTATCATTATTAGGTCCAATCTAGTGCTGGAAATAGGAAAACTAGTCTTGTTACCATTCAACTAAAAGTCGATCGAGAATTAGATATGGAAATAAAATTATATTTGTTCCATTTTGTTTAAATTACAATGTAATTTAAAAGGAGTAGCTGAATACGACTGTATATAAATGGAATACTATTTATTAATTGTCTTGGACTTCTAGGAACACAAAACTATTTTACTACAAGAGTAACAGCAACTGGGTATTATCTTTCCAAATTCCAGAAGTTATTAAGCAGCTATATTAAATGTCTTAAGTGATAGAAATATTTCTTCAAAAGAACATAAACTGAAATATTAATGATTAAGCCCAAAGTGATTTTGAGAAGAAGTGATATAATAATAAAGATCTGTCAAAAACATAAGTAGTTTACTCTGAGTTTTATTGACTGAAGTTTTGTATTTCATTTGGAACAGTCAGTGCATCTTAGAATTGGCTTTCCTAGCACTGCTTAGTTCTCCACAGGGCTCATCTCCAAAAGTTTCTACTCTAATCACTCTCCCACACTTATCCCCATTACTAACTCTCCCAAAACAGCCTCAGGCTGCCTCCGACTTGGTTGAAAATTTCTATACTCTGAAATTTCTTTATATTCCCGATCTCTCTTAACTTCCACACTGTTTTTATAAGTTTGCCCATATTGTTATCATTTTCTATGGTTTCAGAAGTGACTTCCTCTTTTTTCGGTCTAATGTCTCCCATTGTGCTCATTAATTTAAAAACCAGTTTATTCACTTCTGTTCTGAGCCAGAAATTATACTAGGAACTAGGAATCCAAAGATAAGTAATGTCCCTCTGCAGGCACTTGCTGCCATCTCCTCCACTATCAATTACATTCTATCCCACTTGCATCACTGGGCTTACTCTTTCCATGGATTTGTTTTCCTCTCCATATAAACAAGTACACTGTGAGAAAACAAAACAAAAAACAAACAACCTCTCCCTATTAAACTACTGTCCTATCTCTTGCCTTGCTGTTACTTCTCAATTTCTTGGTAAGATTCATATCTATCAAATTTTTCACTTATTCATCACCAAGTAATTCTTTAACCTTACACACCTGCTTCCATCACACCACATTTCTGAAATTTACCTGAAAGTCATCTATGGTTTTCCAATGGTCTTCTTTGCAGTCCTTTTTCTTTATGGCTTATTTTCAAATTAAAAAAAAAATTTTTTTTGTTTTGTTTTGCGGTACGCGGGCCTCTCACTGTTGTGGCCTCTCCCGTTGTGGAGCACAGGCTCCGGACGCACAGGCTCAGTGACCAAGGCTCACGGGCCTAGCCGCTCCGCGGCACTTGGGATCTTCCCAGACCGGGGCACGAACCTGTGTCCCCTGTATCGGCAGGCGGACTCTCAACCACTGCGCCAGCAGGGAAGCCCCTATTTTCAAATTTTTGATAGCTTTTGGAATCAGCTCTTTCGTTTCTGGCTTTATAATGTTAATTTTTTAATTATTGCCCTCCCAACTTCTCTTGTTTTCCCTGTTTTATTTGCTGACACTTGGGTTTCTCTTAGTTCTTAAATATAGATGTTTCCCAAGGTTCTCATCTATCTTTCCTTATTTTCTACAAAATTTTAATTTTCTTCTTTTTTAGGGGGTGGGAGGTTTAGAACTCGCTAGCCTTTGTCAGGGGTCAAGATGTATTTATCCAAGACATAGGGTGGAAGGGTTTGGATAGAACTCTAGCAGCTTTGTGTTTGTTTTTTTTTTCCTAGTGTAACCTAATGATAGCCTTGTTGTATCATCCCAAAGTTATACTAAATTAACTCCGTAATTAGTGAAAATATTTATATATGTGGTGTCAGCATATATAAAGAAGAAACCATTGGGTGATAAGTCATGTACTTCTACTAACATTATCAAGGAGAGAAGGATGTATTTTGTAGGGAAAGAACCTTTCTATCAATGCTCAAATCACATTTATCCAAAAGATAGGCCCTGCGAGCTGGGTCATTGTTTTGAAAACCTCAGACAAGTTGCGTTTATTACTGAAGAAAAGTTGGGGAAGAGTTTGGGGAAGACACAGCACATATCTGTTCTATACTCCAGTATGGTTTGGTACAGAATTTTCCGTAGAATTTTTTCTTTTACACCAAAAGCATGAGAGCTATTTGACTTCTTACTTCAAGACAGGATATTGACATCTTGGTTAACCATAATTTTGCAGCTGAACCCACAGAATTTTGGGGTATTATTCTAAGACTGACAAATTATACATCAAATAAAGAGTGTCACTTTTACATGCATTGCCATTAATATATTTTTAAGTCCTCTTGGTATAACAACTCAAGATTTATTTGAGGGCTTCCCTGGTGGGGCAGTGGTTGACAGTCCGTCTGCCGATGCAGGGGACACGGGTTCGTGCCCCGGTCCGGGAGGATCCCACATGCTGCAGAGCGGCTGGGCCCGTGAGCCATGGCCGCTGAGCCTGCGCGTCCAGAGCCTGTGCTCCGCAACGGGAGAGGCCACAACAGTGAGAGGCCCGCGTACCGCAAAAAAAAACCAAAAAACAAAATAAACAAAAAAAGATTTATTTGATTCTTTCTGAGGATAAAAGAAAATCTTAGTATCTGACTGCTTCACGTTGTCTCAGAAAATTTCTAGATCATAAACTTAGTCTATTTGTTCTATTGCCTAACATCAAGACTCCTAGAAATTGTAATCCTATATTACTTTTCATGTGAAACCCTGCCACTTGCAGTTAATGAGATGATTACTAATGTAAATAAATCAGGCCCCAAAGGCATATTACAAAGAAATATAAGCAAGTCATTTTGTCAACAATGTAGTTAAATTTTCTATTACATTTATTGTAGTTTGAGTTTCATTCACATAAGTACTACTATTCTATAATGATCTTTTGCCTAGAAATGTTTTAGCAAACTGCTTAATTGATCTAACAAGGTTGGGTGCCAATGTTTCTGCTTTTCATTCATTTTTTACAGTCTTACCTAAGATTTTATGTGAAATATTGAACATTTTATAGTTTATTATCTGTAGCTAAGGTAATCTTTACTTGAATATATACTATTTTTTGACATTCTCTTTTGGAATTGCTACATAAGTCTGGACAAAAGTTAAACATAACGTTATTCTCTAGAATTAAAAAATAAACATCTTTGCTGAAAAGAGTACTTTTCTTCTTAAAAAAGTCATCTTGATAATAATTTATATATTGTAGATACTTGAGTAACCCTGAAACATTAGGTCATATTTCTGATTCCCTCCTGATCTCAGAATTTCTGGAACACCAACCTTCCTGGTTATAAGTTGTTACCACTTAACAACAAATCTTTTCAAAAATTAATCCTTTTTTAAAATCTGTACATACATAAAATAAGTAGGAAGCATTTAAAGTAAACATTTGCTCCTTAGAATGCCTTAAATGGGAGATGTATTCAAAGACAACCCACTCTAATATGTTTTCTGTTGCTGGGCTTTGTGGAAATAGGATCAGCTAGGAATTCCAGTCTTAGAAAGACTGGTATACGAGAGAATGGGCCTGTGGTCCTAAAATTGGATGAGTAATGCTTACTGTCATGGGAATCCGAATACCCCTTGCTTAAAACTATACATGATATACCTGAATCTTAAGGCAGGGTACAGTGTCAGTAGGTGGCCAAACAGAGAAATACGGTAACTGGAGAGGTCACTAGAGTAATGACCCTATGTTGCTCAGTGAGAGTACCTATTATTTTAGGTGACATTGCTTTTGAAAAAATAAATAAAAACCAATAACAAAAGAAAAAAAAACCAATAGTGTGGATGGTTATGGGGAGGCTACTATAGGTGGGAAGAACGGTATGTTTAAAGGTAAAGAACTGAATAATATTCAAGATTTGTATAGTATTTCAGGTTAGCTTAATGTAGATGAAGGTATGTAGCAGATGGCTATATGCAAAGCTAATATGGTAATAGATTATGAGGGGTTTGAGTGTCACGCCTTATAGATTTGTACTTTATTTGGTAAGCACAATCGTTGGCAGGAGGAAGACCAATACTTTTCCCTCCCCCAACGTTTTTAAGAGGGTGATATGAAAAGAGCTTTGTTTTTAAGATCAACCAAGCAGCTACTGGAAAAGAATTTGCAGGTTATGTACTGTGGCAAGGAGAACTTATTTTTTTCTATCATTTGTTTCTTTGTTTCTTTCTTTTTTGGTTAAAGAAATAGGGTAATCATAATTAAGATAGGGTAATTATCATTGGGGTGGATAAGAAAGGCTAGGGGGACAGACACTAGCAAACAACAACAACAACAACAAATCACAAGAACATAGAAAACAGATTTAATGTGGGAGAAACGAGAGCTTTTGAACCAGAATAATAGGGACAACAATGCTGAAAAGAAACTGGCAAGTATGCAGGAGGTGTGGATCAGAGATGGAGGGCAGGAATTGTGGATTTGTTTTCAGGCATGATGAATTAGGGCAAAAGGGTAACAACCAGATGAGAATGTTCAGGGAACATTTGGAAAATCAGAAGGGAGACGAGGACAAGAGACAGCGATTTGAGAATCATCCATTACAAAGTCAAACAAACAAACAAGCAAACAAAAACCTTTCAATGAGGATATTTATGTTTTAAAGTGGGTATTGCAGTGAGGGATTCTATCTTCTGCCACAAGAATTCTGGACTTCATGTCTTTTGCATAAGTGCCTTTCTATATAACTCAGTGTAATAATTATTGTGTGAATGTCATGCTGTAGCATGGGGGCCGTTCTTAGGAATAAGCTAATGTATAAATGCTTTCATCTGTAATTGTTTAATATTTTCCATAACCAGCTTTATCTGCACAAAGTTTCTGCTTGTGCTTGAAATTCCCATTCTAGTGCTTTCACCATAACAAGCTGAGGAGTGCAGAACACTCCTCCAAATCTTATTTTGGCAGAAAAATCTTTCATGGGGTTTTAAGCCTAAATTCAGTGGTGTTTGTGATTTCTCAGAGTAGCATCACATTTAACTAAATTTAAAAATTTTTTTTTTTTTTAATGACCAACAACATGAAATCCAACTAACCTATTAACATAAATACACCGAGCAGTGGGGGCAGACTTATATAATATTAATGGAATTTCTAGGAAATATTTCAGAAATACGGGAACTAGGATTACATAGCAACTAACTGAGGCTTTTGTGGGAATATTTTTAAAATTTAATATTGAAGGTAACAGCTAATAGTCAAATGAATGTGAATTAAAATAAGAGATCATGTGTAATCCTATCAGTTTGACAAATAACTAAATAAATGCAATAAAAATATAAAAATAGATTTATCATTGATACCTATTATTGTAGGGAAAATAATCCTCTCCTACACTGTTGGGGATTGAAACCTGGTTACATTTTTGCTGAGAAAACTGTATGTGTAAAAATAAAAAATGACTATCCTTTCATTCAAAGTCCCACTTCTAGGAACATGAGACTACAAAGATAGGGACATTAATAAAGATAGGGATGTTGGTCAGTCAAAAATTGAAAAAAAATCTTAGCCTTATAGGAAGGGATGAAAAAATTTGGGAACATCATATAATTAAATAATATGCAGTCATTAAAACTAATAATACAGATATGTAATATTGTAGAAAAAAGCTCACAATGTATTTATTAAATGAAAAAAACTAATTACGAAAGAATATGGATGATCCTATATATGTATATATTATATGTATAATACTATATGGATGGCTTCACTTTAGAACAAAAATGGTCAAGTATTTATAGATTCTGCACATCAAACCAAAGGAAATTTTTCCCACAAAATAGGCTTTTCCCCTTCTTCTAAATCTTGGCCTTTTTGGAGATACATCAGGTGGCAGTCATTGAAGAGGGAGAGCTCTGAGAACTATGACAGTATCAACTTTCAATCTTTAATTGAATTCATTTTACAATATTTGTACACTTAGAGAAGGCTCTTATTCTAAAGAACGTACCAATCCGTGCCCTGGCACCCTGGCTTGTTGAAAATGGGTTTAGGTATGCCTAGAGGGGGCCCCTCCATCTTTGGTTTGGCACAGTCCTTGGGCTGATCTCCTAGTCCTAGAGAAGCCTTGTCTATTTACCCCAGCATCCAATGAAATATTATAATTTTCTGAATGTACTGAAACTTTTCTTGTATTTATGCTTCATCTCACTAACTAGATCGTATGTCTTAAAAGCAGAGGGAAGTCTTTTTTCAGAGCCTACAGGGTTGTATAGAATTGCTGCTGAGCATTTTTGATTGATAATCAATATAAACACATTATCTTTGCCTGGCATTTATGACCTCGGCATATGTATGAATAAATTTTGTCTGTGCCATTTTGTTAAAAAAGAAAGTTGTTAACGTCTCTCCTATTCTCTTGATGATATCTGCACTATATTGCCTATTGATGAAATTCGTATAATTTCATGAGGCATTGATATGTTCAATATGTACTCATATTAAATCTTTTCTTTTCCATGTCATCTCTTTTATATTGGTTATGGGTTGAATTTTATCCTCTGAGATGAGAACAGAACTAATCAACTCCACCCTGTGTTTAGTTATAGAACTTTCACAGCTTGGAGGGATCTTAGAAATCAAGTATCCAGCACTCTCATCTTACAAATGAGGAATCTGAAGCCAGGAAGGTTTGAGTTTTCAGTCCCGAAACATTTGTTGAACATGTGTCATATGCTTAGCCCCAGGGTAAGTCCTGGGGATAAATAGGCAAAATAGAAATAATCATATAAAGATTAAATGTGATATTGTACGTAATGAATGGAACACAGACTTGGCATGAATACTCATTCATAAAACAATATTTGAACATTTTACATTTAATACTGTAGCTCCTAATTTTGCTAGAGGAGAAAAAAAAAGGCTGGATAATTGAGTGGCAGATGAGGATTCCTTAAGGATTTCACTCTCAGTCTAATAAGACACACTAATATCAAGATTGTTCTTCGATTACATAGCAAGTGACTGAAAAAGGAATTTAAGTGAGGTGTCTTGTCTCTTGTTAGTATTTTTTATCTCCAGTTACAGATCTTCTTAAAGCTACACTATGACTTGCAGATTCTTACTATTAGATATGAATATCTCTATGTTAGAAAGTAGAGAGAAAAAATAACAATGGAAGAGAGGTAAGGAGAGATTTTCCCAACCCTACAATATAGATATAGAGAACATGCTACACTAAAATAACATATGTATCATAGGAATAATCAATTATAAGAAAAAGAATCCTACTCCAGACACTTCTAGTGCCCTCTGGCCAAACGGTACTTAAGAAAGGATAGAGGCCATCCATGTTCCTGTTTTCCTGTTTTTCTTAAGATTATTGGCACTAATACGAATTGAATCGATTGCATTCATCATTGTAGGGGCATAGAAATAAAAAAGGCTGAATTATCTTTAATTTGGATTGATGGTATGTATTAAATTGTTAAAGAAATTCCATTGATACTGCATCAGAAATGAATTTAGGCTCTGACTTTTGTCTCTATCCCCACTTCCCTTGATACATTTCACCCCTAGGTGACTACTGCTCACTGAAGCAGTCACTTATTTGACTATATCTTTCACACCTGTTTGCTCTCTCCATATTCCTTTTCGATCTTTACATCACCATCAATTACCTTCCTTTAATGCAGTGAATTCAATTCATATTAGGGCCAATAATCTTCTCAAGAAAAACAGGCAAACAGGAACATGGATGGCCTCTATCCTTTCTTAAGTACCCTTTGGCCAGAGGGCACTAGAAGTGTCTGGAGTAGGATTCTTTTTCTTATAATATCTAAAGGGATATTATCCTTGAAGGGATATCCAAACATATCTCTTCACTCCTGGAAAACATCTACAGGCTTTTTGTGATATGTATGTAAAAACCCAAATTTCTTCAGTAGGCATAAAATAAACCTCTTGTTCCGTACAATCTCAGAAACTCTAAAGCTTGAAGTTCCCTGTTCCCTACCGTGCCACTAGAAAGTTCTGCTAATGTAATTTATTTATTTTTTTAATAAATTTATTTTATTTATTCTTGGCTGTGTTGGGTCTTCGTTGCTGTGCGTGGGCTTTGTCTAGTTGTGGTGAGCTGGGGCTACTCTTCATTGCAGTGCGCGGGCTTCTTGTTATGGTGGCTTCTCTTATTGTGGAGCATGCGGTGGCTTCTCTTATTGTGGAGCATGGGTTCTAGGTGTGTGGGCTCCAGTAGTTGTGGCATGTGGGCTCAGTAGTTATGGCACATGGGCTTAGTTGCTCCGTGGCATGTGGGATCCTCCTGGACCAGGGATCAAACCCATGTCCCCTGCATTGGCAGGCAGATTCTTAACCACTGTACCACCAGGGATGTCCCCTGCTAATGTAATTAAAATAACTAAATGTCAGTTAGCTTGGGCTGCCATAACAAAATACTATACACTGGGTGGCTTAAACAACTGACATTTATTTTCTCACAGTTCTGGAAGCTGGAAGTCTGAGACCAGGATATCAACATGGTCGGGTTCTGGTGAAAGCTCTCCTCCTAGCTTGTAGAACCACCTTCTTGCTGTGTCCTCACATAGCAGATAGAGAATAAAAGAAAGCTCTCTGATATCTCTTCTCATAAGGGCACTAATTTCATTATGAGGGCCCCACCCTCATGACCTCATCTAAACCTATCTTCCAAGGGCCCCATCTCCAAATACCACATATTGAGGGTTAGAACTTCAACATATGAATTTGAGGGTGGGGGACACGGTTCAGTCTCTAGCACTAAACTTTAATAATTCCAAACTATTCTTGGTCTCTTCTGGTAACTACTGCTAAGCAAGAATTAACATTGTGTCCTTACACAGAAATACTTAGGTATCAATTTTCAGTTCCTTGTCTAACCAGACAAGAATCCAGTTAAAACAAATGAGTTTAAATCCCTTCCATGATCCCACATGGAGAGAATATCAACCCCTACATAAACGATGCATTAATAGCTTGAAACAGCCTCATTTCTCATCAGTTCTTGCATTTAAATTTTGTACCAATTCAAAAATAGATACAGGAGTTAGATAAGGAGGATAATGACAACTTAATTGGACATAAAGCTGGATTTCAGGATTGAATTTGAAGCCAGATTGGACTTCTGCCTTTTCCCTCCTGAATTGAACCAAACCACACATTCACAGGTTGAGGAGCTGGACAATGGTGATATCCCACGACATGGGCAGTCTGGATGAGATTACATATAGAAGTATCATGGAGAAGAACAAGTGTAGCCTGTGGGTAATCTGGTTCAAGAGAGTATCTCAGGTCAGCTCAGATATGTCTACTCAGAAGCTCTTCTTAGTTTTATCCATTAAAAAAGTCATTTGTCATTTCTCCTCCTATGTGAAAGAACTAATGAGAAGTGGATCAAGGGTAGACACCTATCCACAACTAAAACTTTCCCAATTAATGAGCTGAGGCATAAATGTGAAAAAGTGGGAGAGTAGTTTAGTTCATTTTTTTTTTCTTGTTCATTAGTTTTCCTTTCAGAATGTACACACAAAACTCTCAGGTGGAGAACAAAAAGCTGAAGCACTATATAGCTCAGGCAACATTTTGCTAATTATATAGAATAATTTCTTATTCTTTCATAGGTGTCAAGAAATGAAGCATCAGCCCTTACAGGTTATGCCTCAAGCAAATGAATGAGGCAAAACCAGGATCCATTAACAATGAAGAGATAAAAAAAACACAGCTGAAATCAAAATTTCTTTTAGAAAGGAGGTTTTCTTTGTTTAGCAAAACATACTGATAAACCATTTAGAATGAAAAGTGAGACTCTAATATTATGGTTTGGATAAGAAAAAAGTTTTAAACTATTTTACTTAGAAAAATGAATAAAAATGGGATGAAGTCATCATAGTAGAAAAGAGACAGAATAGGAGAGAGAAGAGACCAACAGTTTCACAAAAAGAATGCATTGTAGTATGGAGAAAATTATTTCTCACCATTTCTACCATTCAGATTTTAAACCAATTGAGAAGTTGATACAGGAGAAATTGATAACATTAAAAAACTGAATTGGAGAATGTGACTTGAATATGGAACCAAATGGGATTTCCTACTTCTTCCCTCCTGTATTGAACTAAACCATAAACAAGCCAGAGAACAAAGTATGGAACTGGATATAAGCAGAGGGAATCTTCTCCCACCTTTAATTGCTGTTCATAGAGGGTGGCAGTCATCAAGAAGTCTCAGGTACTGACCTGGCTGCTAAATGTATGGTGGTTCATAGGGAAACTGAGAGAAGCATAGAGAGGCAGATGCGGTAGGCAACTATCTGAGGACAGAATAAGGCTTTTGCCAAATACACAAACAGTCTTGGGAGGTGGCGGTAGTTGTTAATTGCTGGGTTCTACTTAGTAACGAAGACCCTGAAACAAAAATGAATATCTCAGTCCACACGTCATGAGACAGTAACCAGCCACCAGGAGTCTAATGGCCCTTCACATCACTGAGCCTCTAGCAGGAGAGAAGAGCATACATTTTTTTAGGATGCCAACGCTGCATTCTTCATCATTAAGTAGAAGGCTCCAGCTGAGACAAGTACACAAATGCTCCAGAGACAGAGGAGATGTTAAGTAAATTAAACTGCCACTCTTAGTGGTAGCAGTGTCCATGTGGCAGTAGCAAGAGTAACGGTGGCTCATTCATTCCACAGTGATGTGCCAAGGCAGCAAAGGGAGATAAAAATAAGTACTTTTAATGATGAATTCCTTAAGGAGTGCTAACGACTTGGTTTCTCTTACATGGAGCATTATATATTTATAGAAATAACCAGGTAGGACCTACTTCACCTTGGGTGGGGTGTGTGTGTGTGTGTGTGTGTGTGTGTGTGTATACTAGGTTCTGATATCAATCTACAAGTCTTCCTAACTCAGGTGATACCACTGGCTATCATGAATAAGAAAACTGTTCTGATTAACCCTGCCATAGTTTTGAAGACCATCCTCTTCGCCCCGGCAAGTCTAAGAAAGGAATGAAGGAAATCCCGTTTTCCACATTCTGGTACCAACTCTTATACAATCTAGGCATGCCATCCCCTGCCAATGTTTTCAAAAAATAAACTTATTTTAAAAGGTTCAGTGAAATTTTTTAGTTAAATTTTAGAAGACATTATCTTATTTAAAATAGAAATGTTTCTATCCCCAAGTAAAATATAAACACCTTAAGTTTCCAAGAAAAATGTTCAAATGACAAACACTTCCACTCTCTCCTCTGTGCAGCCAACGTTATTTTGGCTATACCACATTGGTTTATTTAGAAATAAAGTTCATCTCTCCCATTACATCAAGATGACCACAGAAAAGAAAATGTAAAAAAAGGAAAACAACACGTGCCTATATGGAATACATGCATTTCAAGAGCAATGACATATTGAGGATGACTTATAATACCAAGGACTACAAAGCAAAACTAACCCACCTCCTTTGAATTGACTCAAAGAAACCAAAAAGGTGTTTTCACAGTTGTCAGAAGGCCTAGTCAACAAGGATTCCAGCTGAATAAAGCAATAGAAAAAGTGGTTGGTGATATGAGTTGATATCAAAAGTGTTATGAAATTCCAAACTTGAGTAGATATCTTGACAAAGGAAAGTGTAGAAAATAAAATGAAATAGAATATCACACTGTTCCTTCTTTGGGGCTCAAATGAAGTATATTTTAAAGTTTACATAGAAGTTTTAACCACAAAATTCACACTTAATGAAAAGCCAGCTTGCTCTAAAGGACTAAGCTAAACAAAAAGTTTGAATGTGATGCAAATTTTCTCTCTAAAAAAGGAAGCTGTTGAAGAAATAGGCAAGTCTCATTGGTAATTAAGGCTGTGACATAAAAATGGTATTTATACATAAGAGCATCAAATGAAATATAAGCTTAGGATCATCAGGAAAATAATAAAACAGAAAGCAAGAGGATGTTAAAGCAGAATTTTGTAATATCTTGGCTAAGTATTGAAATATTCTGGTTGAATTGGCAAAACTTTCTATAGTGAGAAATTTTCTCAAATTATTTTGGCTAATAATTGTCTTGGTCAACTGACTTTCATATTCATACAATTCATATTCATACAATTGGCAAACTTTCATATTCATACAATTTCCCATATATCATGGGAAATGACGTTAATATTTCTTAACTACACTATACAGATGATAGATATAGACAAATACATACACATACATAGGTAGTTTTTGGTTTTTTACACCTACCAAAGCATACTTCTGATGTTTGACTTCCCATGTAGCTTGGCCCAGGGAATGAATGCTCTGATAATCTGGATTTCAATTACTCTGGTTCATGTCACAGTTGTTTCTCATCATAAATTAATAAATTCTCACACTTGTGTCAGTTATCTGATGACCTCTTTATTCCTGAGCACTGAAAGCTGTTTTTTTAAGGCACAGGACCAGACCCTAAAATCAGTGTTTTACTTGGTTAGGCCCAGTCATACTTCAGCAGCCTTTCCTATGGACACCAGTATTGGCATCCATCTGCTTGTTTGCTACACATTTCTTAACTTATATGTGTTATTTATGGTAACTATAGGCCTTTGCCACCTTTAATTTATAACAACACGGTTGCCATATTTATATACTAAACTGATGATACCTATACTTTTTCTCCCCCAAGGGTAACATTAGTTGAAAGAAAGGATGCTTTCAAGCAGAACCTATATGTATATAGGTTATTTATAATATGTATAAATATATATGTATAATACATATATTTATTATATGCATTATATGTATTATTATATGTATATAGGTTCATTTATTCCTTTATTCAGCAAATACATACAGAATATATGTTGTGTTGCAGAAATAATGCTCAACAGTGACCAAGTTAGAAAGAAAGACCAGCTTCTTGGAGTTTATGGTCTCATGGTAGACAGAGATTATTAAATATACAATTATTCTGTGATGCTTGTGATACTGAGTTTGGTAGGTAAATAAAATTTTAGTAGAGAAAGTGATGTGTCAAAATTAAGACAAAAAGAATGAGTAGAATTTCACTAGAAAAAAAGCAGTGGAGTGGTGGGGTGACCTTTCTTTTGACAACAGGTATTTATGTATAATGCCATGTGTCAAACTTAGTTGCTGAGGACACAGCACTGGACCAAACATACCACATCCCAGTTCTCATGGATTTGCATTCTGTTTGAGGAGACAAAGAAAATCAATTAAAAAACCTATAAATAAATTGAGATGGCAACTGTGCTATGAAGAACTAAAACTGGGCTGTCATGCAAATTGCCTCCCCAGCATCTATTTGCTCTGATTTTTGGGGAGGTTTACTCTTTCCCCATGTAGCTCATAAACTTCTGGGAAAGCTGATGTCTCTCTTAGTAATAGGTACGAACACAATAATTCTAAAAGTAGTTCCATTTCTTTGCAAGCAATTGCTTGAGCAACTCAAACCTAATTAAAGCAGTTTTTGCATTCACCTGACTTTAGATGTCAGTTCAGGAATAGTAATGTAACACAATTCTAGACAATGAAACATGAGGGGAATATCGTGCTTAACTTCTAGGGACAAAGTTGCCTCACTCTTAAGAGACAGGGAAAAAATGGCTTCTTTCTTTCTATGGTTGCAATTCCTATAGCTGCCACTGCTGCCATATCCCTAATATGGTTGAGAGAATCTCAGAGAAACAGAGCAATCAGGCTCTAGTTGAACGATGCTCATTTCCACCTACCTCTGGATATTCAGTCACGCCAGTGATCACAGTTGTAGAAATCAATTTAACTCTTAATTTCTGTTACTCATCTGAAAACACTATAAATGAAACCAGAGAAATGTATGATGTATTAGTAAAGAAGTCAGGGGACCAGGGGATAGTGTAGGTACTGCTTCAGACTGGCTGGTCAAGAACTATCTTTCTGAAGAGGTGATACTTAAGCTGAGACAAGAATTGAGCCATGCTAATTAAGCCCTGAGAGCAAACCCTTCCAGGAAGCATAAATAACAACTCAACAGTCACAGGATTCAACCAAGAATAGGGAGGTGTATGACACTAGAGGTGAGCAATGTTCTGATGATACAAGGCTTGTGACTTGAACAGAGGTTTAGGATTCATTCTAAGAGCCAGTAAAGCATTTGAAGTTTGGGGATGACAAATTATTGTACTTTTTCTTGTAAGTAATATTAAATCTGATGTTTTCAACTACCATTAAAATGTGTTCTCTAGTTTACAGCAACCATATTTCATTTTACAGTGTTGATAAAGTTAAAAATTAATTAACATCATTCGTATGGCATGTAAATTTCTCTTATTTCAAAAGTATGTGATGGTAGGATTTTCTTACAGAAGACAGTGACATTTAGTTAGTAAAATCAGTTAACAAGAAGTAAAGATCAAAGAGTATACTTTTAATGAAAAATAAATGAAGTCTGGAAAATTTGTTTCTTACATTCTTGTAGAAATCAAAATATATTAAAGTTGCAGGATAGAACTGCCAAAGAAAGTTTTTTATCCAAAATACAGTAATCCCTTTTTGAGACAGCATTACACAAAGAATAGAGATAACTGAGATAATTAAGGAGGCATGGTTTGAAGAGGTGAGAACTTTTAATTTGCCTAGAGATAAATTTACTGGACAAATTAAAAATGGCATTTACAAATGTTCATATTGCTACTCCTAAGAAGTCATATATCATAAATATTTTTTCTTTAATCATGCATGTCTTAACTAAAATATTCACTATGGAAACCTACTGGTTAATTTCACAAATATTTACTGGACGACTCTCTGTGTAATGCACTATGTTAGGGGACTTTGAAGAGAAGCACAAAAAATAAACAATTTTCTCCCTACCATAAAATATCATGCCGTCTCAAAGAGGACAAAAAATATATATATAAAATAGAAAATCATATAAAATAGAACAAGACAATTTTGAAACAGGCATAAAAAGGAATTAGACGAAGATGACTTTTCCTAGAGAATCATAAAAGGCATCATGGACAGGCATTTCAGAGGAATCTTCTTACATAAGCTGGGTACTTATAGATGGGCCAGAAGTGTTCAGAGTAATTTTGAATTAAATAATGGATGTTTTAGTGGGTGTTGTGTCATGACTATAGGATTACTCATGTCTGATTCACCAACTGCTAATCTCAGGAAATAATTCATATTTAGACTTGCCACAGAGAGTTACAATTGCCCTTATATATACCCTGATACACTGTATACATGAAGGTTAAATATCATAAATCTATTTCTTGATATCAAAAAATTAGCGATATGGCAAAAGTCCAGGGGGGAAAAACAGAGACTTGATTTTTAACGCACTTTTGTGTTTTTTTTTCCCCTGAGAGTAACTAAGTGACAGGAAAGGAAACAAGGAGGCGACACAGACCATGGGGTAGCCAGAGAAGCTTTGAGGTGTATTTAAAAAGAATTACAATTCCAATTTTGCCACTTAATGCCTGTGTAATCTTGCTTAAACCCCTCTGCCACCCTTACCTTTAGTTCTAACATTTGTAACTTGGAAATAATACGTGCAGGTTTTTTCTAAGAACTGAGAAAATGTATGAAAGTATTTTTTTTAAGCTCAAGAATGGTGCTGTCAACACAGTAATCACTAGCCATATGTGGGAATTTAAGTTTAAATAAATTTAATTAAATAAAATTAAAAATTGAATTCCCTAGTCACACTAACTACATTTCAAGTACTAATAGCTAATGTGGCTGGTGGCTACTATATTGGACAAGATGGACATAGAATATTTCTATCATCACAGAAAGTTTTATTCAACAGCACTGCTCTGGACAGTACTGATAACAAATATCAATTGCATTTTCTACTTGTCTTCATGGTTACAAAATAATGTGTTCTAGTTAATAAATGAATCCTTTTAGGTAGAAAAATCCTAGCTGTAGGACAGAGAAGGAAAAGTGGTAAAAATCTATCTTCATAAGAAAATATCTTTTTTAAAAAAAATTTATTTATTTTTGGCTGCATTGGGTCTTTCTTGCTGCATGGCTTTCTCTAGTTGCAGTGAGCAGGGGCTACTCTTCGTTGCAGTGCATGGGCTTCTCATTGTGGTGGCTTCTCTTGTTGCGGAGCACAGGCTCTGGGCGCACGGGCTTCAGTAGCTGTGGCATGCGGGCTCAGTAGTTGTGGCTCGTGGGCTCTAGAGCACAGGCTCAGTAGTTGTGGCACATGGGCTTAGTTGCTCTGCAGCATGTGGGGTCTTCGTGGACCAGGGCTTGAACCCGTGTCCCTTGCATTGGCAGGCGGATTCTTAACCACTGTGCCACCAGGGAAGCCCAGAAAATACCTTATTAATAAACTGCTATCTATACAGTGCTATGTGTTACATTTCTCCAGCGCCTCAATTATTTTTCTTGAGATTCCAAGAAGAAAATAATGCTATTTTATAGGCTCAGAAAATGCAATCAGGAGGAAAAATCATTCTGTAGTCATAAGGTAAAAGTTGAAACTGTATCACAGTTTAGAAGAGGCTTCAAAAAACTGTAACTTATATTTTCAAAGTTTTTAATGTATAGCACATTCAACACTAAAGTGCACAGCTCCTAAGTCTATGGCTTGATAGAATTTTACTTATGTACACACATGTATAATCACCACACTTCCAGTCCCCAGAAGGCTCCCTTGTGGTCCTCCCACTCAATAAATCCTTCTCCACAAAGATAACCACTCTTCTGACTTCAATCACTAAGAGATTACTTTTGTTGGTTCATGACCTCGTATAAGTGACACTATATAGTCTACATACTCTTTTTATGTCTTCTTTTTCAATGTTATGTCTGTGACATGAAGCCATGTTCTTGCAAGTAGCAAAAGCTAATTCTTTTCCAAAAACGAGATAAAATTTGATACTAAGCACTCCTGTTCTAGTGAGGTGAGATCACCACTCAGAGAGGAAAGCCTACTTGGTTTTGATGCTTAGCAAAATGCCTTTCTATAGTTGTAATGGCATTAGCTATAAACACTATTAAGAACTTGCTTAAGAAAATAGATTTATTTTCCAGACTTTCTTTCCCCCCTTAAAGTGCAGAAGGTTCACTGTTCTTACCGTTTAAAAACTGCACTGAAAGCTTATTCTCCAAGATGGCCACCATCTTTTCTGAATATGGTGATTCCCTGCAATTTCCAACCTTCTGTGAATTTCTAGCTCCCTGAAGATGAGGTTTCTCTCCATAGAAATAGCACTTGGACATGGCAGTTTAGGCAAAGGGCAAAAGAGATCTTCTTTCACAACCCTACATGTTTCAGATCCTCTTGTCTTTTATGTAAAAGCAGTTGTGAATAATATTGTTTTTCTAATCCTCAGATCTGCAGTCTTATTTAGTTACTTATTTTTATTTATTTTTTATTGAAGTATAGCTGATTTACAATGCTCTGTTAGCTTCATGTGTACAGGAAAGTGATTCAGTTATAAATATATTTATATTTAACTTTTTCAGATTCTTTTCCATTATAGGTTATTACAAGATATTGAATATAGTTCCCTGTGCTACACAGTAGGTCCTTGTGGTTTATCCATTTTATATATAGTAGTATATATAAGTTAATCCCAAACTCCTAATTTATCCCTCCCCCACACACTTTTCCCTATGGCAACCATAAGCTTGTTTTCTATGTCTTTGAGTCTACTTGTTTTGTAAATAAGTTCATTTATATCATTTTTTTCAGATCCCACATAAAAGTGGTATTGTATGATATTTGTTTTTCTGTTTGATTTAGTTCAACTAACAATCTCTAGGTCCATCCATCTTGTTGCAAATGGCATTATTTCATTCTTTTTTACAGCTGAGTAATATTCCATTGTGTATATATATATATATCTCACATCTGCTTTATCCATTAATCTGTTGATGGACATTTAGGTTCCTTCCATGTCTTGGCTATGGTAAATAGTGCTAGTAAGAACACTAGGGTGCATATATCTTTTCAAATTAGAGTTTTCTCTGGATATATGCCCAGGAGTGGGACTGAAGTATTATACGGTAGCTCTATTTTTAGTTTTTTAAGGAACCTCCATACTGTTCTCCATAGTGGCTGCACCAATTTACATTCCCACCAACAGTGTTGCAAGGTTCTCTTTTCTCCACACCCTCTCCAGCATTTATTATTTGTACACTTTTTGATGATGGCCATTCTGACTGGTGTGAAATGATACCTCATTGTAGTTTTGATTTGCATTTCTCTACTGATTAGTGATAGTGAGCATTTTTTCATGTTTCTGTTGGCCATCTGTATGTCTTTGGAGGAATGTCGCTTTAGGTTTTCTGTCTATTTTTTATTGGATTTTGTTTTTTATATTGAGCTGTATAAGCTGTTTACATATTCTGGAAATTAATCCCTTGTTGGTCACATTGTAAATATTTTCTCCTATTCTGTAGGTTGTCTGTTCATTTTGTTGATGGTTTCCTTTGCTGTGAAAAAGCTTTTAAGTTTAATTAGGTTCCATTTGTTTATTTTTGCTTTTATTTCCATTACTCTAGGAGACAAATCCAAATAAATATTGCTGCAATTTATGTCAAAGAGGGTTCCATCTATGTTTTCCTCTAGAATTTTTATAGTATTTGGTCTTACATTTAGGTCTTTATCCATTTAGAATTTACTTTTGTATATGGCTTTAGAGAATGTTCTAATTTAATTCTTTTATGTGTAGCTGTTCAGTTTCCCCAGCACTACTTACTGAAGAGACTGTCTTTTCTCCATTGTATATTCTTGCCTCCCTTATCATAGATTAATTGACCATAAGTGTGTGGGTTTATTTCTGGGCTATCTATCCTGTTCCATTGATCTATGTGTCCATTTCTGTGCCAGTACCATACTGTTTTGATGACTGTATCTTTGTAGTATAGTCTGAAGTCAGGGAGCCTGATTCCTCCATCTCCATTCTTCTTTCTCAAGATTGTTTTGGCTATTTGGAGTCTTTTGTCTTTCCATAGAAATTAAAATTTTTTGTTTCAGTTCTTTGAAAAATGCCATAGGTATTTTGATAGAGATTGCACTGAATCTGTAGATTGTCTTGGGTAGTATGGTCATTTTAACAATATTAATTCTTCCGATCCAAGAACACTGTATATCTTTCAATCTGTTTGTGTTGTCTTCAATTTCTTTCATCAGTGTCTTACAGTTTTCGGTCTTTTGCCTCCTTAGGTAGGTTTATTCATAGGTATTTTATTCTTTTTGATGCGATGGTAAATGAGATTGTTTCCTTAATTTCTTTTTCCAATATTTCATTTTTAGTGTATACAAATGCAACAGATTTCTGTATATTAATTTTGTATCCTGTAACTTTACCAAATTCACTGATGAACTCTAGTAGTTTTTTGGTGGCATCTTTAGGATTTTCTATGTAGAGAATCATGTCACCTGCAAACAGTGCCAGTTTTATTTCTTCCTTTCCAATTCAGATTCCTTGTATTTGTTTTTCTTCTCTGACTGCTGTGGCTAGGACTTCCAAAACTGTGTTGAATAAAAATGGTGAGAGTAGGCATCCTTGTCTTGTTCCTGATCTTAGAGGGAATGCTTTCAGCTTTTCACCATTGTATATTATGTTAGTTGTGAGTTTGCCATATATGGCCTTTGTTATATTGAGGTATGTTCCCTTTGTGCCCATTTAATGGGGAGTCTTTATCATAAACAGATGTTGAATTTTATCAAAAGCTTTTCCTGCACCTATTGAGATGATCATATAATTTTTATTCTTCAATTTGTTCATGTGGTGTATCACATTGATTGATCTGCCGATACTGAAAAATCCTTGTATCCCTTGATGCACTTGATCACGGTGTATGATCCTTTTAATATATTGTTGGATTCGGTTTGCAAGTACTTTGTTGATGATTTTTTATCTATGTTCATCAGTGATACTGGCCTGTAATTTTAAAAAATCATATCAAGCATCTTTTCTGACCCCAGAGCTATGAGACTAGAAATAAACTACAAGAAAAAAACTTCAAAAAACACAAACATGTGGACGCTAAACAATATGTTACTAAACAACCAATCGATCACTGAAAATCAAAGAAGAAATCACAAAATACCTAGATACAAATGAAAATGACAATGTGACAATCCAAAACCTATGAGGCACAGTGAAAGCAGTTCTAAGAGGGAAGTTTATAGTAATACAAACTTACCTCAGGAAAAAAAAAAAATCTCAAACAACTTAACTGTACACCTAAAGCAACTAGAGAAAGAAGAACAAACAAAATCCAAAGTTAGTAGAAGGAAAGAAATCATAAAGATCAGAGCAGAAATAAGTGAAATAGAAGCAAAGAAAATAATAGAAAAGATCAATGAAACAAAAACTGGTTCTTTGAAAAGATAAACAAAATTGATAAACCTTCAGTCAGACTCATCAAGAAAAAAAAGGGAGAGGGCCCAAGCCAGTAAAATCAGAAATGAAAATGGAGAAGTTACAACCAACCGCAGAAATACAAAGGATCATAAGAGCCTACTACAAGCAACGCTATGCCAATAAAAAGGACAACCTGGAAAAAATGGACAAATGCTTAGAAAGGTATAACCTTCCAAGACTGAACGAAGAAGAAATAGAAAATACGAACAGACCAGTTACAAGGAATGAAATTGAAACTGTGCTTAAAAATCTTCCAACAAAGAAAAGTCCAGGACCAGATGGCTACACAGGTGAATTCTACCAAACATTTAAAGAAGAGTTAACACCTATCCTTCTAAAACTATTCCAAAAGCCTGCAGAGGAAGGAACACTTCCAAACTCATTCTATGAGGCCACCATCACCCTGATACCAAAACCTGACACAGATATCACAAAAAAAGAAAATTACCAGCCAATATCACCGATGAACATAGATGCAGTCCTATTTAAAGAATAAACAATCACGTAATTGTCCTTGGGAACACCCACCTATCTAAACATTAGATCTGGATAGCTTTGAGCTGTAACATTTTTCCTGTGTACAATAGTGCACACAAATAGAGTTACCACCTCTTAATAGGTACTAAGTCATCTGATACTGTTTACATAATCATTATTTTATAAAAAACTCTTTTCACCCTTGTTGCAGACCTATGAAATTGTGAGGTAAGAAATAGTTTCCTCATTTATAGATGGAGAAACAAAGCTCAGGGAGCTTATATAATCTCCCCCAATGAAGTCAATGACAGAGCCTGGCTTCAAACAGCATCTGACATCAAACCATGATTGCAAATGTCTATCCTTCTTTGTGTTTTCCTAAGTGAGTATGGAAATCATTTTAAAGCAATATTACAGGTTCTGTGCATCATTATATCTGGGTTTATATACAAAACCTTTTCCTCCGAACCCCAAATCAGACCTTTTAGAGAAGAGAGAATTTATTTAATTATAAAAGCTAAAGGCTAATGCTGGCAAAATGGAAATGATCTTATAAAGACTGTAAACAAAACATATCAAAATAGAAAGTTTAAAATTTTGTAGACCTCAAGTGATGTTTATACATTTTTATAATTTATAAGCTATATTGTTATAAAATGTGAAATTGTATTCTATAAAGCTATGTACTAACGTAGACTTTCAAGTTTCTTTTCCATTATTCTAAAAAAAGGGTTCCCCTTATCATAGCAAAAAGAAATAGCAAAGCCAAGAAATAAGGACTTTCTTTTTATCCACTGACTGTTTTTCTGTTGCATATTAGAGGGTAAAATTTAAGATTAACACATATAGGTATTATTACTATTAGCATAACAGTCAGGCATTCTAATCCAAAGGTGGGGAAATGGGTTAATCTATGTTGGGAAAGCAAAACTAATTAATGTAGAACATACAGAATCAGATGTTGCCGATAAGTTGACACAACTTAGCTATCTATTTCAGGAAAAAAAATCCCTTAGAAATATTTTTAAAGATAAAGGCATAATAGGTTCTCTTTTGTCATGTCAGCTTCTCAGGGAATTTAAGAGCTATTTGATACACAATGCTGTATATGGTAACTATAAACATGTGAGATAATAGCTGAGCTATTGTCTTGGTCTCTAGGATTCACTTTATAGCAAACCCTGAGATCAAAATATATAAGCAGTTACATTTCAGTATTTAATACAAATATCTCTTCATCTCTTTCTAAACTTTCAGCTGTTGTCTAAGGCTTTTCTTCTTTAACTAGCTTGCTTTAGATAGATTGAGGTCTCAAGAAACGATTAGATAAAACTGTTTCATAAATGTGCCATTTTATGTGGGGAGTGAAGTCTGAAAAAAACCACAGAGTTGTTAATGAAGTCCATCTTCCCTGCAAAATACTTTCAATAATCTCACTGAGCACTGAGTCAATGAATCTGATAGGGAAATACGTTTGAGTAATCTAAACAGTTGACAAGATATTTACACAGTAACTAAACTTTTTAGAAAATTCAGCAAAAAGTGAATGAAAAGTGAGTTCTCTCCTTTAACATTTCAAGAGGAGAAAAAAAGGGCCAGAGTGATGTTGTAAGGCAAAGAAACCTTTAAAGAAACCAGCTTTAGATAACTGACATGTTAAATGACTGGATTTCCAGTTGTAGGTCTTGTCTGGCTTGACTGTGGAAAGGATTTTTATTTCTAAGATTTAGAAAGGCAGATTTTCACAAAAACCGTTCTTGTGACTTAATTGATGTCTCATAAGGAGTGTGTTCCAGCTCCAGAGGCTATAATGTATTTTCTGTTGGATCGAGCTAAAGCAGATGTTTATGAGGGAATTCTTCCATCCTATCCTCAGCTGCTAGGCTAGTTGGTTGGAGTTTGCTGCCAGTGAGCCAAAGGTCATGAGTTTGATACTTGAACAGATTACTTTGCTTCGCAAAGAGAAAGCTCTGTAACAAAGATGTAGATTACAGCCTTATTCTCGCCAGTGCCAACTGAGTTCCAAGTGTGAGGCTATTCTCATAAGAAGGACTGGGCTTTCTAAACACCTGATGGGTCCCCCAGCAAATAACATATAAATGCTCTTCCACATAATATAATTTCTGCTAAAATGTAAAGACAACCAATCACGAAGTAAATGGGATTTGATCTTTTATAGTGATATCTGGAAAAATAATGTTATTAATGCAAATCAACCTTGAAAAAATGTCTAAAATTTTAACCATTATATGTATTTTTAAAGTTGTGTTTTTTATAAAGTAGACTAGATTTTTTGGGGGTGAAAATGAGTAAAATATTTCTGATCTAAGTTAAAGTTAGAATGTTCAACAAAGAATCAATCAATAGTTTTAGAAGAATATTTTAAAATTATATCCATATGTGATAAATTTTAGAAACATGTGACTTATTTATGTGACAAACTTTAGATACATTTATCCATTGCCATCTTTGAAACTATTTCACTTAATTAAATCAGTATTTTGTCAGTTCTACTTGGGAGAATTTTGTTTTTACCTCTTATTGTACATTTTTAATGTACAAGTATATAAAATAGAGAAAACTGAATAGTACTTAAAATTGGTGTTGATTACCCTCCCACCATATAACTGGTAAGTAATCCAATTAATTTTATATCTTAAGTATCTCTGACTTTAGGGCATAAACCTTCACCTGAACTTCATAATGTTCTCTTGTTGGTGAGCTTGCTTCCAAAATCACAGTTATCTTTCCAGAATGATCTTTGTAGAACATAGTTTCATTTCATATGTCATTTCCTAGCTCCCTGTTCTTCGTAGGGAAAATGTGAGACTCCATGATCCATACCCTTTCAAGTTCTTCTTGTTCTCTATGACCCAATTATATGGAATTAATTGCAGTTTCCCAAATGCACATGCTTGCTAATGGTTCCATTCATTTACACACTGTATGAAATTTCTGTTTGCCTTCAATAGTCATTCTCACCCCCTTTTCCCTTGTAAAACAAAATACAAACAACAACTGAATTTTTGGTTTCCTTCATATAGTACTCACATACTAGAAATTGAGCAGGGGTCACTAGGCCCCTCCACAGCTCCCAGGGATGAATCATGATTAGTCTAAGCCCATCATGGTGTTTCTCTCTTCCCCCTTCTCCTCTTACCAGTGGTCACTTTCAGCATAAGCATGGAAACCTCTGAGCCAGAGGGACAGCCTTCTGAAGGCTCCCGGTAAAGTTTCCCTCACTCTTAAAGCAAGGAGACAAGACATGAATTTCCCTTTGTTTCTACTCTTGGCTCAAGTTTTGGGAGGATGTGATAACTCTGAATACTTTTGGGGGAAAAACTCAAGGACAAATGCTAACTTTGATCATGGAAGAACAGAAAAGGAAAAGAAACTTGGTTCCTTAATTATGTCCTCAAGCCACTGAATTAACCCTGGACTAACTCTGCTTCCAATCTTGTTATAAGACATGAAAATTTTCACATTATTTAAGCCACTTTTAGATAGGTCTTCTGTTCTTTGCTCTCAAAAGCATCCTAACTGATACAAATTTCCATAGCTCCCAAGACATATGCTTTGCTAATACATACCTTACATTTGCTTATATTTATTTCCTCTGTGTAGTCTTCCTTTAATTCCCACCCCCTTAGAATTCACCTTCCTTTTTGTGCGATTAAGGTTTATACCTATAGTTTCTACACGTACTTATCAGATAGCATTGCAATACTTTGTTGAAAAATCCAAGACACTTCTTTGTGTGCTTAGCACATATTTTTTCTTGTCCCATGTATATGAACAAAGCATGAGAAAATTAGTAACTATCTGAATTAATCAATTTCTTTAGGCTCATATAGTTCCAGGACTGGTCTTCATACAAGTGATAAGCAAATTATTTTTGTTAATGAAGATACATGATGATTCTATGTGTAAGTAAGTGTTAGTTAACCATAAAACACCAAAGCCACAGGGGGAAAAAAATCACATTTTAAGAGTTTTGATACCATTACATGATTTTGTTATAACATCTTACATTGGTTAAAAAAAATCTTTGCCCTTCAAAGCTCTTTATATACAAAATTACATCTTGTTCTTTACAATACCTTTAAATGTAGGGGACAGCAGTATTTTTATATACATCTTCCAGGTAAGGGTCCCTCAGTTATAGAGAGGCTAATTAATTTACCCAAAGGATTGGACTACCTAGAGCCTCTGAAATAGGGAAGAACATATCTGACTCCATACTGGATCTCTTTCTTTTACTTTAAACTTTGTATTCTCATGCTTTTGCTACAGGTTAATCACTTAAGGGATGTTGCCTACAGCTTAAAGTATACATAATGGTCTATCTCCAGGAACCCTGCCTCTCATGTCTGAGCACTAAGCTAAAGTACCTTTGTTTGGCTTGCAGGAAACATCCTGACCAGGCTCACCTATGAATGATTGCAGGAAAGAAGAAATTAACACATCCCCTCGGACAAAGAAATATCTGCAACAACTTACCACCTTTTTTACTTTATCCCTCACCTCCCACCCCTTCTATAAAAGAAAGTAGCATTCAAACCTGGGCAAGATGGCTCTTTGGGACACTAGTCCACCGTCTTCTCGGCCTGCTGGCTTTGCAAATAAAGTCACTATTCCTTGCCCCAATAATCTGTCTCTCGATTTATTGGCCTGTTGTGCAGTAAGCAGTATGAGTGTGGACTCGGTAACACCTCCTTTTCCAAAGCCCCTTAGGCTTACATCCTTTTCTCAGGTCAGTTCTCTTTTTATCTCATTCTGTCTGGGTACATGACAGATTGCTAACAATAGATGGGACCCACAGTTCTTACATAGTGCTGATCAATTTGTGGCCCTAGACTCCTGCATCAGAATCATCTGACATTCTTGTTAAAATTGCTAGTTCCTGTGCCTCATCCTAGACCTTCTTAATCACACTGACTAGGCTTGTTTGAAGCTGAAGAAATGATGCTTTTGAGAGTGTATCAGGTGTTGGAGACATAAGTTTCAGAACCACAATTCTGTGGCTTCATTCTTATACTGTTTTACTTTTTCACAGTGGCTATCTCTTACTCTAATCCTTATTTATTTTCCCAGGCCATGGCTTTTGTTAAAGTAAGACTGACACCAGTCCCTTTCACTAACTCTCCATCAGGACAGACTCTTTTCAAGGGATATATTCTCTGCAGTAATAGCTAAGCAGACAACATAAATATAAATGTTCTCTGAGAGGTTAAATTCACCAATCTGTACTGAAATATGCAGGGCGAGACTGCTCTCCCACTGTCCACTTTCTATTTTGGCAGATGCTGTGGTGGTCACTATATCCCCACACATGGATGCTGTATTGTGAGAGTTTAATTTATGGAATTCAATTCTCCTTACTTGGTAATACGAGAAAAATTTCTTTACCATGTTGTGCTTAAACTTATTTGCTTGGTGCACAGGAAGTACTCAATTGTATTTATTTTTTCATAAGAGCATAAAAAGTTACCAAAGATTTAGCAACTCAAAACAACACAAGTGTATTTTCTCCATTTCTGTGAGCCTAGACTCCAGCATAGCTTAACTGGGTCCTCTACACAGAGCCTCAGAAGGTTGCAATCAAGATGTCATCCAGGAACTGCCCTCAGCAAATAAAAGTTCCTCTCAAGTTCCAGCCACATAGGCCCCCTCACAACATACAGCTTACTTCTTCAAGGCCAGAGGAATATTTTTATGACCTCTAAACTCTCTTTTAAAGGGCACACTTGATTAGGTCAGACTCACCCAGGAAATCTCACTTTTGATTAACTGAAAGTCAACTGTTTAGGGACTTTAATTATATTTACAAAAGCCCTTCACCTTTATCATATAATGTAACCTAAGTACAGAAGTGAAAAATCCATCATATTAATAAGCCCTGCCTGCACTTGCAAGGGTTGGGAATTATGCCAGGCATGTAGATCAGGAGGTAGAAATCTTGGAGACCATTTTAGAATCCTGGCTACCACAACAGTAAGCATTTGTTCATTCTGAATGTTTTTTTTGCACTGGTTTTGGTGTTTTATTAAAATACATGTAAATGTTAAAAAAATAAAAGAAGACAAAAGAATATGCAATGAAAACATATCTAGCTATCACCACTGACTTTTGGTCTCCTTCCCTTTTTGTTGGCAATAATATTTTAAAAGATACTTAAATATGTTTTCAGAGTATTCTATGCACTTAGAGCTAATTTTCACACTGCTTTCTTTTTTCACTTAACAATCTCCAAGATATATCAATAATAGCACATAGGCATCTACTACATATATATATTTGTGTATATATTTATATATATGTGTAATATTTCACTGTACAGATGAACCACAAATTATTTAACTAGTCCTGTATTGATAGAAATATATTTAATATTTTATTATTATACATATTTTGCTATTTATGTCATTTTGCATGTGTTCATATATCATGGGATAAATTCCCAGAAGCAGAATTCAAATATTAACTGTTCTTAACGTTCTGAAAAATATTGTCAGTATTTTTTTCAAAGATGTTGAATCAACTGTATATGGTATCCTTATATTATTACCAATACTGCATTAGAAAATTTTTAGCATTCCCAATCTGATAAGTGAACATTGACACTTCATTATTGCTATACTTTGTTTTCTTAATTAAGGGAATGGTTGAGTATCACTTGATATATTTAAAAGCCATTGTATTTCTTTTTGATAAATTGCTTACTTACACCCTTCACTAACTTTTATCCTATGGCACTTCTTGCCCTCTGGAACATAGTGGAATACTCAAGGAGGAGAACTTAACGCCAGTCAGAGAAGCAGAAAGTATACTCTTCTAATGCCTTCAAAACATAATGAGTCGTGTGAGATTTTGCATCATCAGGAAACCCCAGGATTGGTGCTTCTATCCCATGGGATGCCTGTTCTCTTCTCACTCCCTTCTATTTCACCCAAGCACAATCATGTCAGGTCATTTTGTATCCAGGTCTCGTGAGTAGGTAGCTTTAAAAATGCCTATGCTGAAATAAATAATAGGCACAGACTCAAAAGATCTGCCTTTTAACTCCGGTTGTGATTATTTGCTATCCGTCCATGTATAAATCATTTAACCGAGCTGAAGCTCAGTGGTTGTGAGGCTTAAATTATTTATGTGTGAATAAAATAAGTTAAAGTATTTCATGAAAATAAGTCATTTCACTTTTTGCCACAGGTTTACTATATGATGCCAGCAATGTTCTGAAAATTCTAATTTTAATCTACAAATGCAACACATGAGGTAGCACAAATAAACATACACAAATGTCAGTCTTCTTTGTTACTTTACTTAGAAGCATAAGCCATAACCAAAAAATAATGTTTTTGGAGTTTGAAGTCCACAATGCTATTAAAATGCAAGATTTTGAAGAATTTATTTTCTTAAGCTTATCCATAATTTCTCTTTTAAAGATATCAAAATACATATATAAGCAGTGGGAGATTAATTCAATGCAGTAAAGATAACTTGCATATATTTCACAAGGCATATTCATCAACAAATAATGAATGGTTTTATTGTGGAAATTTAAGAATAAAAATAGAATTGTGTACTTGCAATTAACATTAGGAATAGAACAACAAATTTTGATGGAAAAGAAAACAGACATTAGGAAGAGGCAGGATGTTGAATGTGTGGATCTGAAGAACAAAAATAGAGATTGGACCAAAAAATGAAGAGAGAAAAGTAAATGCTATGAGGTGAAGATATGCTAATGTCTTTAATGTCTTTAAGATATCCTTGAATATGAACTAAGCTTCTGATTATGTTCATAATGTGAAAGAAGAGTTTGCACATTTCCAAAAGAATATTACCCTCCCAGAATATCAGAATAATAGATCACTGTTGGAATTAGGAGGCATTTAAAAAGTTGACATTAGTCATGATAAAGAATGGAAGACTAACGAATGATTATTAATCCCCTTCAAGCACCTAAGGGCTTACTATCCTAAGAATGCTGAATATTCATCTTCCTAGAGAACTTTAACAGGAAAACAATATTTAATTAGAAGAAATACTTCTCTGTAGTTAAAAGAAAAGAAAATAAACAATAATAATTTAAAAATCAAAAGAAAAAAGGTTAACAGTGGGTAAAATATTCATCAACTCACCATGTGCATTATCATTCACCTTTGATGTGAGCAACAAATAACCCCCAAATATCAACAGTTTGTGACACCATTTATTTCTTGTTCATATTACAAAAGAACTACAGGTTGGCTGCAGTTCGGCTGGGCTTGGCTAACCTTGGCTTGACTTGATTGGGCTTGACTGTGTTTGACTATGCTTTGTTGGGCAAGAGTCTATGTGTTCTTTAGGAACCTAGGCTGAAGGAGTAGTCCCTTTTGGGAATATGTTATAATGAAGGAGGATACGAACAAGATGAACTGCTTAAAGCATGCATAAAAATTTCTGCTTAAACATGACATCTATAAACATCTGCTTTCTACAACACTGACCAAAGAAAATTATATGGTGACGTCCAAAATCAATGAGGCAGAAAAATATAGTGTATGTATTAGTTTTCTATGGCTTCTGTAACAAATTACCACAAACTGGTTGGTTTAAAGTAACAGAAATCTATTCTCTCAAAATTCTGGATGCCAAAAGCCCAAAATCAACGTGACTGGGCTTAAAACAGGACATTGGTCAGGTGGCACTCCCTCTAGAAGCTCTGGGGGAGAATCTGTTCCTTGCCTCTTTTATGTTTTGGTGGCTACCAGCATTACTGACTTGTAGCCATGTGATTCCAATCTTTGCTTCTGTCTTTACTTGACACCTCTTCTGTACGTATTTATCAACTCTCTCTCTACCTCCCTCTTACCAAGGTATATATAACATTTAGGGACCACACAGACAACCCAGGATAATCTTCCCATCTCAAGATCCTTAATTCACATCTTCAAAGACCAATTTTTTCCCAAATAATATAAAAGTTCCAGAGAATAGGGGCTGATAGCTTTGGAAACCATTATTCAGCCTACTACAGTTTACCTACAGAGAAGCATGGCAAGAAAGAAAGAAATGAATAGCACTAAACAAATAAAACAATCTACCACATATGCCACATGTTAGGAAAAATTGTCAGCTTTAAGAATGAGTCAACACTGGTATAGGCAACTATTGTATATTGCCATATCCTTAACTTTAAAAACCTTTAACACAATGCAGAGAGCCATCCAGTTGTTTGGTTTAGAAATGGCCAGCTTAGAAGCTATGGACATTGGTACTTTGGTGTGATTTTCAGTTCCCTAATTAGAGAACTTTTGATTCGCTTTCTGATTTTAATATAATTTGAATACATGTATAGCTACTAACATTCAAGGCCATATATTTTTGAAAACTTTGCAGTTTCATATATTGTCTTTTGAAAAATACAAGTCATTTGTCTCCTTAAAATTAAGTGCTAGTAAGTGTTGGATGTTGCTAGAGGTCAGAAGTGAGACTGCTCAATGAAATCTGGAAAAATGACTGCAGGCTTCAAGTATGAGTCAGTTTGTGATCCAGGGCACCAGAAAGTTTTAAATTTGGGAATATATTTAATTTTTTAAAAATTTTATGGGAGAGCTTTAATTTACAATTAAATTGCTTTATCCTCTTTTTATCTTACATAATATCCCCTAAGATTATAAAGGTTAGTTATTACTGCCTTCCTTTTTCAAATGAGCAAATTGATATATAGCAAGATAAAATAACTTTTTTAACATAATATTGGAAAATGGCTAGTATAGTCAGTCTTAGTTATCATGACTATTAGCCAAGTATTTATTAAATAATCTGCATGCTCATATAAAGAAAATAAAGTGGAAAATAGGAAAGAAATGCACACCTCAGAGTACTTAAATAGACAGAATTTTTTTTTGTTTACAAATATAGAGGTTAGCAAATTAAAGGCAAGAAATGCATTTAAAATAGAAAATAAATTTTAATTAAGGATTAAGTTCAATACAATATCTAGGTCAAAAAAGTCAACTCAGAAAGATTTTAAAGATAAAGTCCAATGGATCACTTTTATATAAAAATATTTTCCCCAAATTAACAGCTCTGTAAAACCATGAATTCCTCAAAGGCAGGAATTTGACTTAGTGTTATATGTATTCCTATTGCGTAGCACACTGGGATTAATGAATAAAATAAAATATAAATAAACACGTTACTGCTTTAACTGGAAAAAATGAATTTCAATTCTAAATATAAAAATTGCATGTTATACATTCAATTTATAGTTGAACTAGAAAGATGTTCGTTTGCAATGTCCTGGGGAATTTCTCAGGTGTAATCTGCAACCAGCTCCATATCTGGAGGACAGGGACAGACTGAAGAAAGAGGCAGACCACTCCAGATTAGTAGGTGGCAAGTTTAATAAGCAAGGGAACTTACGTAGGGAGCTTGTCTTGGGCAGCTGCAAGACCACTAGATCTCTGAATCTTCCCACCAGAATCTTTTATTATCGTTTGATTTTTTTATTGAAGTATAGTTGATTTACAATATTATGTTAGTTTCAGGTTTATAACATAGTGATTCAATATTTTTATGGGTTATACTGTACTCCTCTTAAAGCTATTATAAAATATTGGCTGTATTCCCTATGCTGTATAATATATCCTTGTAGCTTATTTATTTTATACATAGTAGTTTGTACCTCTTAACCTTCTACCTCTATCTCCCACCTCCCTTCCCTCTCTCCACTGGTAACCACTAGTTTGTTCTCTGTGTCTGTGAGTCTGTTTGTGTTTTGCTATATTCATTCGTTTCATTTTTCAGACTCTACACGTAAGTTGTAACATACAGTATTTGCCTTTGTATGACTTATTTCACTTAGTGTAATACGCTCCAGGTCCATACATGTTGTTGCAAATGGCAAAATTTCATTCTTTTTTATGGCTGAGTTATATGTATTGATATAATATACACATATATACTCCCACATCTTTATCCATTCATCTGTTGATGAAGAAAATATTTGCAAATGATATGACTGATGGGGGTTAATATCCAAAATACATAAACAGCTCATACAACTCAATATCAAACAGACAAACAACCCAGTTAAAAAATGGACAGAAGACCTCAATAGACATTTTTCCAAAGAAGACATACAGATGGCCGACAGGCCTACGAAAAGTTGCTCAACATCGCTAATCATGACAGAAATGCATTCAAAACCACAATAAGATATCACCTCACACCTGTCAGAACAGCTATCATCAAAAAGACCACAAATAACACATGCTGATGAGCATGTGGAGAAAAGGAAACCCTCCTACACTGTTGGTAGGAATGTAAATTGGTGCAGGCACTATGGAAAACATTATGGAGGTTCCTCAACAAAACTAAAAACAACTATGATATGATTCATCAATTCCACTCCTGGGTATATATCCAGAAAAAAATGAAAAGATACATGCATACCAATGTTCACAACATCATTATTTACAATAGCTAAGATATAGAAGCTACCAAAGTGTCCACCAACAGAATCTTAAAAGTTTATATAAAGGCCTTAATTGGGCTCAGGCCCATAAACTGTCCAGATGGTCTCAACACCACGTTACTATCTCCCAGCTGTGTCCTTGGGCAGCTTTTAGTGCAGGAAAGGCAAGCAGAGTGCATATTCCCAGGAATGATGGGCCTCCAGTTGCCCAGGTCCAGCTCATAGGTCAACCAGTGGTAATGCCCTTTGGATGACCTCCCCCACAAAAGATTAATCTTCCAGATTGTCTTGGTTTAAGATGTCTAATATGAATTTCAAAGTTAATGAAATATTATAAATGAGTTTGTACAATTTTAAGGATGGTTTGATCCTACTTTACTAGCAAAACTGATCCTTAATATCATAATTCAAATAGAATTTAACTGACCGTTTTATTCCAACAAGGGTTAAATCAGCTAAAAAACTAGTTTAGCATACATTCACTGAAGTTTATGGTTGTTAATCTGAAAAGTGGCTTGGCATCATGAAAATAAACCTCAAACTGTATTTTGACAGTCTAAGTGAGAAAGAGGATTGGATTGAGATGGTGTTTCAGGCCAAAAACTCACAAATAAATCCACAATCGCTTTTGCATAGACTAGCCAGATATTTAATTATGTAGAAATGTTTACCCTGTTCTTGGTAGTAAAATCCTAGAAGCTAGGATTTTTCAGAAACTATAAAGTGGCTATTTTTAAAATAGCTTTTTAAATGTTAGATCAATCTCATTCTTCACTGAGTTTTTGGAAATGGAGCCAAGAGAATATGTCTGCTATGAATATGATATACAGATTCCATTTAAAGTTAAATATTTCAGGGTTTCCCTGGTGGCGCAGTGGTTGAGATTCCGCCTGCCGATGCAGGGGACACGGGTTCGTGCCCCGGTCCGGGAAGATCCCACATGCCACGGAGCGGCTGGGCCCGTGAGCCATGGCCGCTGAGCCTGCGCGTCCGGAGCCTGTGCTCCGCAACGGGAGAGGTCACAACAGTGAGAGGCCCGCGTACCGCAAAGAAAAAAAAAAAAAAGTTAAATATTTCATATAAACATAAGAATTTAGGGATGTCAGATCTGCAACACCACTGCGATTTTTTTTTTTTTTTTTTTTTTTTTTTTGCGGTACGCGGGCCTCTCACTGTTGTGACCTCTCCCGTTGCGGAGCACAGGCTCCGGACGCGCAGGCTCAGCGGCCATGGCTCACGGGCCCAGCCGCTCCGTGGCATGTGGGATCTTCCCGGACCGGGGCACGAACCCGTGTCCCCTGCATCGGCAGGCGGAATCTCAACCACTGCGCCACCAGGGAAACCCCTCCACTGAGATTTTTTTTAAATGATTAACAGTAAAATTAAAAGCTATTTCCTATATTATTTTGCAACACATAAAATGTCACAGTATCTTACACATATGTATCATGTATACCTATATATTCATATTTATATATTGTATTTATATATTATATTTATATAATATACATTTATAGTTAATAAACAGATCTTTTAAATAATTGAATTTTAGGTTTCCAAATGATCTTTAAAGTCAATTTCTATTTAGCAGAGAAATTCCCTGAAGGAGGTCATATGATGTTTGCTGAAGGGGGCAGGGACCTCTCTTCTTCCAAGGAATTTCATTTATTGTTGCTGTATTCATCAAATATTCTGTCCTCACATATAGTGGTTTCTCAATAAATGTATAATTAGTTTACAAACTGAAATCCACCTAATTCTTAACTTTCATCTATTAATGCTAGTTCTGCCCCTGTAACTACATAAAATCAGTCTCATCCTCCGCTCCATAATACTTGAAGGTAGCTGTTTTGAGCTCCCTAGTCTTCACTTTTCCAGTGTAAACACATCAACAAATAACTTTTCCCAGGACAAAGAGTATTGCCCCAAAAACATTTATTACAGTCAGATTTCTATTTTCTTCAAATATAGAGCATACAAAGAAACAGCCAAAGTGCAAATGAAACAACTGAAATACACTCTGGGGTCATATTTCTGTTCATGAAACTCAAGATTTTATTTACTTTGTGAGTCTCAGCAGACTGTTAAGTTTCACTGCACTGTGGTTAAAATCATTTCTACTCTTGTAGTTGTTCTTGCTTTTGCTTGCATGTTTTGCTTTTATTTTTATTTCTTTTTTTACCATTAAGCTAAGTTTTGCATATCCTGTATTTTAAAATCAGGAATGATGAAAACACATCATGCTACCATCAATGCCCTCTATGAGCCCGAATGGAAGACACTGGCCATTAATTATAGCCCTTTATCTTGTGAGGTTCAGATGCCAGCTCAGAATTTTCCTCGTTTTCTGGTGTTGACTTAAGGGATATTAAGTTTTGTAGGGTTGAAAACCACTGTCCTATAGTATATGAAAATTTTTGAGTATGGGAACACACGTGCAGAGAGCTGGCTTCATGGGCATGAGACCTATATAGTTACACAGAACCCTACGCTTAGAAGGCACTGACCCTTAATTTAATGATCTTTTGTCATCATAGTACAATTTTTAATACATTTTGAACACTGGCTCCACATTTCGTTTTACTCTGGATCTTGCAAATTAATACAATGAATAACTTGAAGATGGCTCACAGAAAATGCTGGTATTGCTCTCTCTCAATGAGCATATTTATATACCTACTCTCTTTCTAGATAATTTCATCAACTACCAACTTCAAAAGTAAGCTAATTCTTTCCCAATAATAAATTCTTGTCCTTGATTCATTCTTCTTTCTAGAGCTCCATACTGATGTTTTGCAGTACCCAATAAACATCTCCACACACACCAAGTCAGCTTTTCCCCAAATTTCCAAGGCTCAGTGACCTGTGAACTAATTGAACCTCATCACATTGGTATTACTTTCTCAACTATTTATTTGCAGACAATGCCTTAGGTCCATGCATCTATATTATTATATACTCCTGATTAATCTCTTGATTTCTTGTTTCATAGCACCATAATTCAATCTCTAAACCACGCCTTGAAAAAACTTGTTCTAATTAAAACATAATTCTTACCATTTAATTATACTGCATTAAATGTTTAAATACTGCTCCATATATTTATGAATTAAATCATAATCATTTGATCATAAGTTGCTTTAAGAATAGTTTCTCCCTACCTCTTCGGTCCCATTTTTGACATCTTTTCCAAAACCAAACTTAAGTTTTTAACCAAGCTGAAGTTCTAGAAGCTTCTTACAAACCTTGTTCTTTTACGCTTCTGTGCTTCTCTATAATGCTATTTTGACTGGGAGATCCTCAGTCATCATTACTGTGCTGGCTGGGTCCTCCTGAAAGCGGATGATAAGGAAGAGCTGGAAGTGCAAGGCATCTTTGGAGGATAATGCCTGTGAAAGATAAATGGAACAGGGAGAAGTGAACAAAGAAATCTTTCAGCTTGGAATGCAGGTCTGATCTCTTTTATTCGAAAGAGAAGAGGAAGCAAGGAGGATTGGGTACGATACAACCATGAATAAGTCTTGGCCAGCCCAAAGAGGAGCAGAAATGGCTGCTGGGGACCAGGGACTGTGACTATTCAGGAAGAGCATAATCTAAGCACAAACGCTGTGGTAGATCCTGAAAGCTACTGATTGGCAAGTTCTTGAAGAGCAAAGAAAGATCACACCTCTGTGACTGCTACAACTCTCTATCTAAGACAAATACTGTGGAATGTGATAGGAAATAAATCAGTCAATCCATAAATTGGAAAGTGATAGGAAATAAATCAGTCAATCCATAAATTAAATACAACAAATAATCCTTCAAAGTCGGCTTGAACTATTGAGTCATGATCTTTGACCTTTCTGGAAGGATTAATGTATTCCCACAGCTCCTTAAACATTTCAGTACTAAAGGACACTAATAAAATTACGTGTTGATGCTTGTCTATCCCTATTGCTTATGAGCCTTGCCCCTAGTAACTCATTTGGGTATGGACAGGGTGGCCACATGACCAGTTGGTAGTTAATAAGCCCAGGAAAAAGGAAAAGTTAACAGAGTCTTAGTAGGAATAGGGGTGTGTTTGAAGAGAGTCAAAGCCCATGAGACAATCATATCAACAACAAATCCAAACAGAGGTACAGTAGATTCCTTTTTCCTAAGCTCTGTATCAGGTACATGAATGTGAATTCTACAGAATTCTTTGGAAGACTGCAAACCCTTTTAAAATACATTTTTATAATACCCCAAAATAAAAATCATAGATAAAATAGCCTACCTACTCTCATAGTATAAGATCAAAATCATGCTCTAATTATCCTATAAAGGAAGAATCAGGGGAAACTGATTTGTCATAAAATAATGTGTATTTCAGTGTTTAAATCCTCAGTCACTATTTTACTCAAAGACATAAGATAGATACTTTCACCTACAGGGAAAAGCACTGCGAATATGACAATTATAAACTTCGACTGATAATTCTGTGTTGTACTGCCAACTCAAATACCATTAATGGTGGTAGCATTTTCCAAAATAGAAAACCAATCCTTTGTGAAATTCTAATCATAACAGAGCTCAATTTTCCCTCAATTTATTCTGTAGTTGCATTCCTGGTAATTTTGGTGTATATTAAAACTGGGCAAGAACTGTGTTTATATCTATAATGAAGTTAAATTCTAGTCTTGACTTATTATAAATAGGCATTCCACCTACACAAACTACTGTATGACTATCAAAAGTTGCAAACAAAACGGGACAATTTTTGATAGTTTTGTTCACATTCTGCAGGATGTGTAATGCCCCTGGCAGTAGTGCTGCTTAATCATTGTGAAATCAAAAGATACCCCCACAAATTTCCAAAACATTCTCTGAGGTCACTGAGAACTACTGTTCTAGGTAGTATGTATAGAGATAATGAAGATTCATCCACAAAATAGTCACACTAAGATTTCCTCTGCAACCCTGGAGTACTGATGAGGAATTCTCTTTAGCATCAGCATTCTAGGAAAATAAAAACACATTTCTGATAACAAAAATGTGACTTTATAGTGAAATAGGAGTTAAACTCATGTAAGGGTGCCAGGAAAGTGCTAGTAGAGGGATGGAACAAAAGTTTATATAAGGCCCTAGAATTAACATAATCCAGTGGAAGGAACGGTGTTGGCTCTAGAGGATGGTAGAAGGATGGAGAGATAATGGGAGAAAGTTTTGAAAGCCATTTTACCTACTTGAAATTTTACTAAGAGCAATGAAAGCCATTAAAAGGAATGGTAAAATCAGATTTGCATTTTGTAATCTTGATGTAACTTGGAGTGGGGGACAATAAGCTTGGAGCAGGTGATACAGTTAATTGTCTGATGGTTTCAAGTGAGAAGTATAATTCAAGTGAGAGATGTCAGGCCCTGGATAGGGCAGGCCTTGGGTATGGAAAAGAGTAGAAGACAGAAGAGCTATTTAGAAGGCAGAATTTACCTGACCTGGTGATTCACCTGACTGGGTATATGAAGTGAGAGAGAGAGAGACGAGTCTGGGATTTTTCCTAGGAGTCTGGATCCCAAAAGTGGGTTAAAGTACTCCAATTGCAATCCATTTTTCATAAGGATGGGGACAAGACATTTAGTTTGAAGGGCAATAAGGACACAAGCTGTTAGAAAGTATGAAGTGAGATTAAAGAATATTGAAGGCAAAAGGACCTGCCCAGTTAGGTATCTGTATTTCTTTCTTTCTCTCTCTCCCTCTCCGTCTCTGTTTCTCTGTCTCTCTCTACTCCCCTCCCCAAACTGGACACATTAAGTTTTAAAAGAACACATTCCATCTTTGTTGCCAAAAAGATTTTATCTTTACATACCCCAAATGGATTTTAAAATCATGACAGAATTCACAGATGATAAGATCACATCTGCACATTTAGTAACAATGAAGTAAACACAAATTAGAGTAGCATAACTTTTGTGCTGGTATTATTTTGTACACTGACCATTTAGACTCACTAGCTTAAAAACACCAAACTTTAGACTGGGCAACTTATATGCAAGATAAACAAGAGAAAGCAAGAAGTATTGCTTTGTAGATTCTTTTATTTGCTAGAGAAGAAAATTTGATATCTGACATTGCAGGGCAAGGTGATAACAAAAAAGCTAAAAGCAAGTTTCAAGACTTAAAAATCCTAGTACCAGATGGGCAGTTAAAGTGTCCAATTGGCTGCAAATAATAAATGATAAAGGAGACAACTTCTTTAAAAAATTCCAAGTTAAATGATCTAACTATGATATCATGCCTCTGAAATATTACAAACAGAATAATAACCTCTTCAGGAAAAATTTTAAGGAGCCAAGACTAATTGGGAGAATATAACCACATGCACTCATTTTATGACATAAGGAAGTCCAAAGAGGATTTATAATGCAAAGAAAATATGAAGAATGATATTTATTTGTCACTGTGTTTATTTAAACTCTGATGTTGATGGAAGCAATTTTAAGTAAATATTGTTTTGCTACTCCTCTGAGCTCCTGAGGCATTTAATTAGCACTTTTATTTTACGGCCTATTAGAATTAGTTGCTTTTTTTGTTCAATTTTTCATATGTCTGTGTGCCTCTCTAGACCTGAAACCCTTTGAGGAAGAAAACAACATCTTATTTTTCTATGCTCCAGAAGACTAGCACAATGTATCCAGAGGACTAGAAGTAAAAACTAAAAGAAAGGTATATATTAAATCAATTTGTGTACTGAAGAATGTAATATGAATCAAAATACCATTCTAATTTAACCCTGACACAACTTCACAATTAGCATTTTTCCTGGATGTGTTAGATACAGGGATAAAACATTTATTGCTGAAACACTATTAATTAATTCTTGATTCTGATAATTAAAGATTTATGGTATAGTTTCATGATAGAAAAAATATCAGAGGAATTGGTAAAAAGATTTTTTCTTTTGCTTAGCGATTCAAGATTAAGAGATTTTCAACAGCACATCAACAATAACATTCTAGATTTTTATGTTCTGTATTTTAGGTCCTCTGGAGACATATAATAGATTCCTTAGGTGAAATAAAGTTTAAGTAAATAAGACTTGTTTACTCAAACAATCTTTGCTTAGTAACATGAGTTTTCATATCCAACACACGCTTGCCAGGCTGTAGACAATAAAATTCAATAAATGGGATGAAGACATTTCTCATTTTAAAAGTCTGTTTTCATTTTGAACTTATTTCTAAGAAAGGTTTTTGTTAAGATGTAGTCGGCAATTGGCCTTTTTTGCTCATCTTCAGTTTGAGAAATGAGTACAGAAATGGGAATTTTTTTAAGTTGACTTAGGAAAAAGATGGAAAGATGAGTACGACTTAATCCCCATACTCAACAATTTTATAATTCAGTGAGAGAGAAAAAACTAAATAAACACAAATAAACACTTCGAATATTGAAAAGTGAAATCAGAACAAAGAAAGATGCAATCTCTGGATGGAATTTCCCAACTGAAAATTGTATGTCTCTCCCTGAAAAAAAAAAACACAAATAAAATTATATAGCCATATATATATGGCATTTATTTTTTATTTGGTTGTAGTGATCTCAAACTCATATACTCCTTTTCAACCAGAGTAAAATTGTCTTTCCTATAACTGTTCTCTGTTATGCAAATTTTGGGTATTGGTAGCTAAAAATCCTATTTGTAGGTTTTTAGTTTTGTTTTACTTTCTTCTGGTCATGAAAAAGATCTGTAGTTCAATGTTACCTCTTTACCTGAGCTACCTAGTATCTGTTATCACAAATGTTATCCCTACCCCTCACCTCCCCCCTCCGGTTTAACATATCCTAACATCTGAAAGCTTTTGCTTCTATTTGTGGAATCACTCTTCTTATTACCTCATTCTATAAATGTATCCTACTAGTCCTCTATTTTAAATCACACTAAGAAGGGGTGCTTGAGAGTGAAGGGTCTCTAACAATATCTGTTGAGGTGACCAGGTTTTACACAGGCATCTATCTATTGGCCTATTTACAAAGTCTGTGTGCATTGCAATATGAAATTTCATTTAAATAAACTGATATGAATGGCAGGAATTATCTTGGCCGTGACATTTTTTTTTTTTTCTTTCGGTACGTGGGCCTCTCACTGTTGTGGCCTCTCCCATTGCAGAGCACAGGCTCTGGACATGCAGCCTCAGCGGCCATGGCTCACGGGCCTGGCCGCTCCGTGGCATGTGGGATCTTCCCAGACAGGGGCACGAACCCGTGTCCTCTGCATCGGTAGGTGGACTCTCAACCACTGCGCCACCAGGGAAGCCCTGCCATGACATTTTGAAGAAAATAGATAGATGTATTCTTATCTTTAATATATAGATAGAAAATAACTTCCACTAAATATTACAGGCACTTTTTAAAAACTCTAGGATATTTGGGATAGCCCTGAAAAGTTTTTTTTTTTCTAATTTCTTTTCCAATACTCTTTACTATGGATCAGAATTTTTATAAACCATAAAGCCCACTGGATTACATCTCTCTGCATGATTTTATTAATTTTCATGGTTTCTTCTATCATCTGGTTTTTGCTAAACTGTAAGCACCTTGAGAGCAAGAATTATATCTTTTCTTCATTTCCTAAAAACTTGCTTCTGTTTCATGGACCTTACAGGAGTACCATAAATATTAACAAACTATAGATGAGTATCTAAAAATTGCGTTCCAGCCTCTCCAAAGTTAAGAGAGTCTTCATATTAAATTAGGCATTTGGGAATGTATAGTTTTATCTCCAGGCAATTAAGGTCTTTAACAATCTGATTTACTCTTTATACTACTAATTTTTAGTAATGTATTTTCTGTTTTCAGGAAAAAAGATGTACAGGGCAAGAGTTGAATGCATATAAGAATTTTGTCCTTAAAAAATACATACCCATGAAGGCAAACTTCTAGAGTCTATTAACTTAATAGTATGAATTACCAAAGTAAAGCTAGAATTCAGGTCAATCAAAGAACCACTGTGCAGCTGAAATTTCAATTTAAACTTTGTTAGGGTCACAAAATGTGAGAGGTCAAGATCATTACAGTCTTTTAACCGGTATGAAGTCATCTAAGCAGATGGTGAATATATTATATTGAATAGTTATGACTAACACATGTGCAAGAAAAATGTTTTCACTCTTTAATTTATAAAAATTTCCAGTGTAAAAAATATTTAAATTTACAGGATAAAATTTTAGAGGTTAACCTATGAAACAAAGTATATATGAACTCCCAGAGAGAAAGGTTTTGGTATTACCAATGAATTGAAATTGTAGAATTCTGTGAGTGCAGTCTGTTAATTTTATTTGTTCACACAGAACATGAAAACACAATTTCTTCCCTTAATTAGGATAAGAGATTCCTAAGTGATAATCTGTTATGAAGTCTACCTTCTTCTAAATTGTAGGTTTGACAAATAAAACAAATATCTGAAAAAGCAAAACTCCCTATTAATTTCCATGGGTCTATGGCCACACGCTCTAAGGTAGGAAACCTGTAGTTGTTCAGCACCTTGTTTAGGTGAGCTGTCATAATTTTTATAGGAGAAAACATAATATTTAAAAAAAATAAAGTATGGAAATGCCCATTTTAGAGGTTATTAATGATGTCCAAGAAATATTTTCCAATTTTATATTGAAAAGTACTATAAAAAAATGTCTACAACAGTCAGCTACCTATATTTAATTATAGACACAAAAAGATGGGAAACAAGGATTCCTTCTTCCCTAAATATCTGAAACATAGTTCTAAATAAGACATAATTGCTTTTCTATTATATAATGTTATTACAGTTTTAAGATGATTGATAACATTTTCCAAATTGTTAAAAATCGATTTCTATTACAAAATTGATTTCTGTATATCTAGAATCTAATGAAAAGAGTTAAATATTACATTTCGTCATTTATACAGTAAGTCAAAGTACAGGGTATGTGAGTTGTATCTCAACATTGAAGCTGAAAAGAAATGCATTAACAAAGTAAGATTTAAGATACACCAGTGATTCTCAGGTCTGTCCTGGTTGACAACCATAGAGACAGATTTCCAAGCCCCAGCGATGGCTCTGCAGAGCCTGTAGTTCCTGGGAAGACTGGGAGTGAACAGGACATTCAGATACACACACCAGGGTGCCTTTCAGAACTGGTGAGCCCAATCTGCTCAAACTCAATTAAAACAGCTTTTTCCTGGCCTTTAAAAATAGGGGTGCTTGACACATCATAACTGAATGTAAGAGTGACTGATATGATGAAGGTCATCATCGTTCAACCACAGGACTAAGAAGGACCTTCAGAGAGCATCCAGCCTAGCATTTCCCCAAGTGTTAAACGAACCCCACTAGTGGGACAAGGGATGAGTTTAGGTGGTACTTTGGCATATTAGTTTCCTAAGCCTGCAGAAATTACCACAAACTTTGTGGCTTAACGCAACAGAAGTGCATTCTCTTACAGTTCTGGAGGCTAGAAGTCTGAAATCAAGGTGTTGGCAGGGCCATACTCTCTCTCTGAAGGCTCTGGGGGAGGATCCTTCCTTGCTTCCTACCTAGCTTCTGGTGGTAGCTGACAATCCTTGGTGTTCCTTCTCTGTAGATACATCACTCCAATCTCTGCCTCCATTATCACATGGTATTCTCCCTGTGTATCTGTGTCTGTGTCCAAATTTCTTATAAGGACATCCAGTCATTGAATCAGAACCAATAATCCAGTAGGACCTCATCTTAACATGACTACATTGGCAAAGACCTTATTTCCAAGAAAGTCCTATTCACAGGTACTAAAGGTTAGGACTTGAACTTATATTAGTTTGGAGGACCCAACAAAAATGAATGCTATTTTTTATAGCAATATATTTTAATTCACATCAATAAACTATAATTAGCCCATCAAACTATGATTTCACTGATGCCTGTATCATTGCTTAAGAAGACTAAAGACTAAAGGTTAAAAGAAAATAAATTAATATCTTGAGTAAACAGTTCTATAGGGGTTACTCAGACATAGCAAAACTTGTGAAGTTGGTGCATTAACATTTGGAACTCACTGAGCTAGCCCCAACCCCTCCTTTTAGGCAGGCTGTTATCTAGAGAGGAAAATAAGGTAAATAACTGAAAGCTTCCCAGAGAGATTTTATAATCTCTCTTACAGTTAGAGGTCACTGTGCTACAAATCTCATTGCCTGAAAGTTCTTCCTCACATCTGACCCGAAGGCCTTGAGTTAAAAAAGATGACTGCTGGAGATATACCCTTTATTATGCTTATGAAATTATATCATATATATCATCTATTATTTAAAGATAAGAAAACTAAGACTCAGAGAGTGTAAATTGAAAGGGAGGTGCCTAATTAGTGAGAGAGTAAGCTGACTAATCCTGGTCTTGTTAACCAAAAGCCTTTTATGCCATATTCTTTATACAATTCAAAACCATCAAGTAATCCAGCACACAGGCAGAGGAATTACAGGTATGCAGAACTTCTAGTATCTTAAGGATTTAATAGAACTATGACATATGAATTGTTTGTTATTTTTAAAAAGATGTTTTAAAATGTACATAGCTATAGTTATTTAAATGTAAAAATTAGGGTTCATACCCAAACAGCAAGTGTTAAGATTTTTAATCTTGTGACAATAAAATATATATTAAGATTAAATTTTAAATCAAATTTACATTTAAAATATTTATATAAATCTTGTCAAATTAAGAAAGGTGTGTGATAATATAATCTCATTCCTGAACTTCTAGAATACAATTTTATGACTTGCATTGATTTACTTAACTAATTTTAACTGATATTTTAGCTTCAAGGATACAGAAACATTCTCTTATTCAGTATCAATCCAAAAGCTCTCCACTACAAACATGATTTTAGTATGAACAACTTTTGTTCCTTACTGTCTTCCACTCTCACATTCTCTTTTCTTTACCCTTTGCAAAAGAATAATGCTTTAATTTTGAAAACTGGATGACCATCAAAGCTTTGTGCCTAAAACACTGTTTCCTAACAAAATTATATAACAATTTTATATTCATATTGTGAAAGTTGACAGGTTATTTTGCAGAGCTTTGTGGCACAGAGCAGATTGCTTTAAAAGTTTTAAAAAATAATTTTAGAACTTTTGAAGTTTTATAAATTTTTACTATTAGTAATTACATTAAAAATTCTTTTAAAAGCCTTCTCAGATGAAAGAAAGCATTTGGAAACAAAATTTAAATCAACAATATAAATCAAGTTTAAATCAACTTTTTACCTGAAGCACTTGGCATATAGGACAATAAGTAAAGCCATTTATTTTGTGAATGGAAAGCCATTCACATTTCTAGTGAAAAACATTGTTGGCACAAATTCATGAAATTTGAGAAATATAAACTGATCAAATGCAATAAATGTCAGAAGATACACTAACATTTATTAATGAATAAGTATGTTTGGAACACATTTTTTAATAATCATTAACTTTCCACAATTTATGAATTATTATTCAGGCGTTTTGCTTTGACCTTTCCTTGGTCAAATTGATACAATGGTCATTTCACAACACATTCTATTTTCTGTTGAAAGATAAGTAGAAAACTGTAGACAGGAAGTAATGTATCGTTAACAGTAGTTAATTTTTGAGATACATATAATCATCTCTAATAACTATATTATCATTTTGTTCAGAAATACCTTCATATAAAATTTCCATAAGCTTTGTGCTAGCTTGCATAATCTTGAGAAAATCTGTCAAATATTTAGTTTAAGAGTGGAATTAGGCAATAAAAGAGAGTCTAGATAATTCCAGTTTTATAAAAGAGAAATGTTTATTCTTCCTGTCTACTTGAACCCACTTGACATGCAAGTTTGTTATAGTATGTCTTTGGGAATCAACAAAGTTGTAGTACGTCTTTGAGAATCAGAGAAGAAATTTCCTCAAATTATGTGCATAGTATCTCAATATTGAAGCTGAATATTTGGTGAAGCATATTGAAAATCATCATATAGTATGCTTCACCAAAGCTGTTTGACCCAAAAGATTTTCCTGGTCAGATTGGGGAATTGCTTTATAAACTAAAGACCTATTGGCCCCTGGTTTCTAACTCTTATGCAGAAATCCTGATAAATCCCTACCTGATTCTTTATCACCAAAATAATTTCTTTAATGTATTTTTTGTTCATTAATTGAGCGTTCAGTCTAATATATCAAACATTCTTGCTCTGGAATCATATAATCTGGGTTTGTTTTTCAGTATGGGATACATACTGGTTGTGAAATTTTTAAAATATTATATCATAGAACTTCAAAATCCTCATCTCTCAAGGGAGATAATTATGTTAACCTTGCAAGTATTCGTATCAATAAACTGAGAAAGCAAATGTGAAATACTTAGCGAGTGGCTGGCATATTAATGCAAATTCCACATGGGATAGCTAATGCTACTTATTGTTTTATTTTCCCCCTCAAATCAGCAGTTATTAAACTTTTTGATCTCAAGACCTGTTTGCAGTGTTCAAAATTACTGAACACTAAAGAATTTTATATGGATTATAGCTGTTGATATATTTAAAAGAAAGTTGAGAAAATTTTATATTTATTAGTTCATTTGAAATAACACTAAACTGATTAAATATTAACATAAATAATATTGGGTTGGCCAAAAGGTTCCTTTGGTTTTTAAGTAAAAATAAAAGACACATTTTTCATCTTCACCAGGAACTTTACTGAACAATGTATTTACTGTATTGTTCCACTACCTTCTGCTGTTTTTCACGTGACTTCATAATTCCATCTTCCCAAAACTTTTGATCTTTTTGAGCAAAGAACTGTTCCAGGTGCCTTTTGCAGTCTTCCAGGGAATTGAAATTTTTTCCATTAAGAAAATTTTGTAAAGGCCGAAATAAATGAAAATCTGAACATGCAATGTCTGGTGAATACCACAGATGAATCAGAACTTTTCAGCCAAGCTGTAACAGTTTTTGCCTGGTCATCAAAAAAACATGCGGTCTTGTGGTAATCTGATGGAAGATTATGCGTTTTTTATCGACTAATTCTGGACACTTTTCGTTGAGTGCTGCTTTCAGTTGGTCTAAATGGGAGCAGTACTTGTTGGAATTAATCGTTTGGTTTTCCGGAAGGAGCACATAATAGAGGGCTCCCTTCCAATCCCACCATACACACAACATCACTTTCTTTGGATGAAGACCGGCCTTTGGTGTGGTTGGTGGTGGTTCATTTCACTTGCCCCACAATCTCTTCCGTTCCACATTATTGTACAGTATCCACTCTTCATCGCCCATCACAATTGTTTTAAAAATGGAATGTTTTCATTACATTTAAGTAGAGAATCGCAGGCGGAAATACGGTGAAGAAGTTTTTTTTCTCTTAACTTATGTGGAATCCAAACATCAAAGTGATGAACATAACCAAGCTGGTGCAAGTGATTTTCAATGCTTGATTTGGATATTTTGAGTATGTCAGCTATGTCCCACATGGTATGACGTTGACTGTTCTCAATTATTGTTTTGATTTGATAGCTATCAGCTTCAACTAGTTTACCCAATAGTGGAGCATCATCCAAGGAGAAATCTCCAGCACAAAACTTCTCAAACCACTTTTGACACGTTCAATCAGTCATAGCACCTTCTCCATACACTACACAAATCTTTTTTTTGCATTTCAGTTGCATTTTTACCTTTCTTGAAATAATAAAGCATAATATGCTAAAAACGTTGCTTTTTTTCCTTCCATCTTCAATATTAAAATGGCTACACAAAAATTCACCAATTTTGATGTCTTTTTTTAAATGCACAATGATATGACAGCTGTCACAATACAATCTAACAAAACTGTTTTGAATAAAGTTAAAGATAACTAAGCACTACTAGAGCCATCTCACAGAGAAATATGAACGAACTTTTTTGGCCAGCCAAATATTTGCTACAAAATGAATGATATTTTCAAAACAATCTTTAAAAGGCAGTCTGCTGTGATATGTTTTATTTGTTGAAATTTATGAAGAAAATCTGGCCTCACACAGATGCACAGTTAAAAAAGGATATTTTAATCTTTTCAGTAAGGGTAGATATTTTCTTGATTCCACACAAAAATTCCACAAATAGTTTCTAAAATGTTAGTGGCAACCTAGCTAAAGTTTAGTTGCATGGTGGTAAAGAAACTAAACTGAAACAATATCAATAAATATTTCATATTCTGTTATATTAAAATCTACGGCCCTATCTTACATTGTTATTGGATTTTATTGGAAAATATTGCATCACTGAGATTTGTAGATCTTCCAAATGTTGAAACATTCCACTACTGTATTAATTTGCTACGGCTGTTGTAACAAAGTACCATGAACTGGATGGCTTAAACAACAGAAATGTATTTTCTTACAATTCCAGAGGAAGAAGGCCAAGATCAAGATGAGGGCAGGGATGGTTTCTTTTGAGGCCTCTCTCCTTGGCTTTTAGATGGCTGCCTTCTCCCTATGTCTTCACACAGTTTATCCTCTGTGTGTGTTTTTGTCTTAATCTCCTCTTCTTTTAAGGACATCAGGCATATTGAATTAGGGTCCATTCTAATGAACTTATATAACTTTAATTGCCTCTTTGAAAATTCTATATCCAAATGTCGTCATATTCTGAGGTAATGAGGGTCAGGAGTTCAAAATATGAATTTTGAGGGGACACAATTAGGTCTTTAAAATTATCCAATATCAAAAATCATATTTGTTAATATTGCCTAAATTTCATCAGTTTGATTAGAAGGAAGAACCTGATAGCTTTGTGGCTCTTTATTTGCTAATCAAGCAACCAAGTCTATATTTCAGTGTCTCACAGTCACGAATCTCTAGCAAGTTTTTACACAGTTCCTAGTTAGTCCCTGAAATATTTTTAACAATTAGACATGATTTGTAATTACCATCATTTCTCCCTTTGTTAAGGTTGCCCTATTTCAATGGCTGCTTAAGAAAGCTTGTGGTACTTAAATGCTAATACCTGGCACTTCTTTCCTTCCCTCCCTCCCTCCCTCTCTACCCCTTCTCTTCCCTTCCCTTTCTTCCTTTCCTTCCTTTAGAAAAGGGGTCTTTATTGGACCCCTACTGTTTCCTCTAATAAACCTATGAATTTTGATATGCTGATGCTGTTTGACTGTTTGGTTGGTTACTTCTCCCTTCATTATATATACATGAGCTTTCTATCTGAAACTAACAGGAATTTATTCCTTTTCCTATAGAAATTATTTCTTTTCTTTAGGAATAATTACAGAAAAAGGGAAATTGACCATTCTCAAGTTGTCGTTTTAATTTTGTTCCCCTTTCTCATCTTTTCAGCAAATACATCAGCATCAGCTAAAGAGGAAAGGGCAGCAGATATGGGGTGCTGCACATTTGTTTCTGCAAAAATGAAAAAGTAGCTGAGAACTAATTTTGACAAATTTAATTGCAAATGATTCAGCGTCAGAAAATTAGATAAGAAAAAAGACAAACTTTAATTCTGACATGGTGAAGGATGCCTTTTTATGACACAATAAAATTGAAAATAAACAGTACTAGACTAGGTGTTGACAGCTAAACGTTGCTAATGTCCAGAATTTCTCTCCGGGCACAAGGCTTATTGTGGTACAACTTCTAGACTAGGGGTTTTATGATGAGAGATATTTTGGTTGCCAAAAAGTTCAATCTTCTCCCCCATCCACCTTCCCCTGCCACACACACAGTCTAAAGTAAAGTAAATACGGAATAAAGAATAAAAATGGATTGGAGTGGGGTCTAGATAGATCACTTGTCTCCTTTCTGCACCCCACTCCAGTAGATATAGGGAGCTAATAGCCTATTCTGATTAGAAAAAATATATTGTATATGTCATAGCAACATACATAGAAACTTACACTTTTTTGTTGTATTGCCCCTTAAGATCATAGTAAGGCTTTAACAGATTTCTAACTGCTCACTTATCAGAACTATCTAATGCCTTCAGATCAACACTGAGCAAGGGCTATTATATCCCTCAGGATTAAAAAAAAAGAAGAAGAAAGGAAGAAAAGAAAAAATAAATTGATTTGATCAGAGTTGGACATGAATGTTTGAGATCAAAGCCTTCAATAATTCGTTCAGGATGGAAATACTAGAGGCTGAATTATTTGACTGAATTCAGCTTTGATGTACTACGCTAACTGAAAAATGTTTATTCTCCTTTACTTTTACTAAAATAATCAATAGCGTAAGCCACTGGTTCATATATTTCAAGAGGTCAGGAATTCCCTGTGGTTTTTAAAATAAGTTTGAATAATTGTTTCTTAATAATGTCTAACTTGAAGACAGATATATCTCCTTCAAGTTAGGTACAATAAGCAAGTATAGGTTTACTTTGAAATAAGAGTGGTCTTAGAGACATAGAATTTGATATTCTTGGAGACTCCATAAACAAGGGCTATGACAGAAGAAGAGAAACTAAAATGTTATATTGATAAAATAAGACAGTTGAGAGATATATTGAGTACAATATTTTTTACTGGTTTTGCTCAATGTGTAAAGCTTATATATGGCTTCAGACTTTATCCTCAACTAGCTGTATTCCCCATACAGAGGAAAGTATTTTCTAAATTACTTTTCATCTTATATAATTTTGGGATAATTTTTAAACTAATATTTTAACAGCTATCTATATATAAGTACTTTACATAGAATACTTTTAATTCTCCCAATGAAATTATAACATAGATATTATTTATTATTTAAAGATAAGAAAACTGAGACTCAGAGAATATACATTGAAAGGGAGGTACCTGACTAGTGAGAGAGTAAACTGTCTAATCCTAATCTTGTTAATCGAAAGCCTTTTATGCCATGCTGCCTTTCAAGAAGACATGTTTCAGTGAATATGCTTATGAAATTAATATAATTTATCAACAAAGATGGAGCCGGAGCAAAAGAAAGAAAGAGAGGGAGGGAAAGAGGAAGGAGGGTAGAGAGAAAGGTGGGGAGAGGGAGAAGGGGAGAGAGAGAGAGAGAGAGAGGAAGGAAGGAAGGGAGGAAGGGAGGGAGGGACGGAGGAAAGAAAAATAATTTCTATAGGAAAAGGAATAAATTCCTGTTAGTTTGAGATAGAAAGCCTATATATATATATATAAGCTTTTTATATGCATATAAAGGAGGGGGAGTAACCAAACAGGCAAACAGCATCAGCATATCAAAAATTCATATTTTTATTAGAGGAAAGAGTAGGGATCCAATAAACACCCGCTAAATTTGTTTTAAAATTGAACTACTGGTGTGTGTTCAATACACTGGTGTCACTTTTTTTTTTCAATGGTATTTCTATTTTAACTCTTCTAACTTTCTGGATTAAGAGTAGAAACCAAACTAGAGTTTGCTTCCAGAAATAGCAATGGAATGGACAGTTGCAAAATTTTGGTGCTATCAGCAGAGAACATACCAAAAATCACATGGATAAGAATAAAATTGTTTGGATGAGTTTTTGTCCAATGTGGAAAGTGCAGGATGTTAAAAAATAACTAAGAAACGTTTTAATTTTGTTACAGGAAGTAGAGTGGTAAATTTTTAATTAAAATATTTCTTCACACTCCTAATTATTCATAATATTCCTAAGCATTCATAATAAAAGGAAAAATATACCATGTTGTCATCTTACCTTACCAGTCAGTCTTAATGCATATTTTAACACAGTGAAAAACAACCCTCTTTTTCATGAGATTTAATGTTAATATAAAGTAATATTTTGAATGATAAGCTAGAAGGTAGACCCAAGTAGTTTAAAGAGTTAATGGACTTTGTTTTTCATTTAAAATTTGAAACAAAAATCGTTTGTGTAATGTAACAAAATTAAAGATGTTAACTTCTAAACTATTAAGGTGTTTTTTTGTTTTGTTTTGTTTTTTGTGGTACGTGGGCCCCTCACTGTTGTGGCCTCTCCCGTTGCGGAGCACAGGCTCTGGACGCGCAGGCTCAGTGGCCATGACTCACGGCCCAGCCGCTCCGTGGCATGGGGAATCTTCCCGGACCGGGGCACGAACCCGTGTCCCCTTCATCAGCAGGCGGACTCTCAAACATTGTGCCACCAGGGAAGCCCCTATTAAGGTGTTTTGAGTATCAAATGTGTACGAAGAATTTTTAGGAAGTATTCAGCATTGCTTTTTAAAAAAATGTTAGGTAATGTAGTTTTCCTTATTTTCCCAATTGATAAAAAAGTATCAGAGAATTCAGTGACTAATTCTCCATAGTAAACTGTCTAAGGTTTAAGTTATCTTTTTTGTGTTGTACATATTCTTAGGAACTGTTTCTTTCCTGCTGCCACCTAAGTCATTATTTGACTTTTATGACATATGTGTGTGTATGTACATTTATGTGTGTTTATGCTTTATATATATAAGAATAGTTTGTGTCTGCAAAAGTATATTTAGGATAACTTTCAGACTGTAACAATATAATCCCAACATCATATTCTTCACTTTCCAGAAATTCTACTCACTAAATGATAAGCTTTTCAGAAGTATTTTGTGAAGTGGCAAGAAGCCAGCAGCTATATATACATATATATATATCTCAAGATTTATGATAGAAATGATAAAGTTAATCATGTGAGACTTTGTTATGTCAGATCCTTAGATATTTAGAAATATATACATTATTGATTTAAAATCACTTTCTTTACAGATAATTTCTTAATATGGAATTATTTCATATTTCAATATGAAAATATTGAAATTCATATTGAATTTTCATATGAAAATTTTCATATGAAAATGAAATTAATTTCATATGAATTTCATATGAAATTTCATATTTTCAATATGAAAATAATTTCAAATATGAAATTATTTCAATATGAAATAATTATTTCTAAGCAGACAGTTGCTAATGGTCTCTACCAAAATGATAAAAGAGAGCTGATATATGGGATAATATATTTGATAGGAACAAAGGTAAAAAAATACAACTACATAATAAAAACCAAATAAAAATTTTTGCATTTTAAGTATTTTTTAAACTATTTTTAAGCATTTTACATTTTACATTTACATTTTTAAACTATTTTACAGCATTATGAAAAATTTTAAAGTCCAAAGCTATACTATATTCCTAATGTTTTTCATTGTAATAAAATTAATACATATCCTTTTTGTCATATTGGCTAATCAGAAGTCCATATTAAACTTTCCAGAGAAAATTTTACATAAGATGTTGTGAATGTGGCATTTCCAAAGAGGAGACCAGTTGCTTCCATTTATTTTTATATGCAACCCATATTTGTGACTTGAAGTCATTCAGTTTTAGAATTTACTGTGTACATTTTAAATTCCTGGCTACCTCACCATATTTAATCATGATTTAGTTTTTAATTACCATAGAAAATGTAAAAAAAACAATTATACAGATGTGGTTGGTTTGTGTAAATTTCTCTAAGACAAGCAAAGAATTCTCAGATTTATTTTGACTTGCTTTATCCATTCATTCTTTAATTCATTCATCAAACCTACAGCAAATATTTTTTGAACAAACTATGTAGAAGTTCTGAAAAGAATTTCAATTAGAATTTGCTTTTTGTTTTTTTAAATTGATTTTTTACTTTAATCAGCTAAATCACTAATTTTTGACTATGTAAATTCTCAAATTAATTTATGTACTTAAACATGATGAATCATGGAGCTTGTCGAGAAGTGACTGTCACGTTTATATTTAGGGATATGATTTTTCTTTTTAAAAAGCTATTGCTATTTTTAGTTACTTTGAAAACTGAGAAGAGTGCTAATACACTTTTAATTTAAATTTGGTTTTTTGTTTGATCTCTTTCCTTTCTTAGACATTATATTAAATTCTGTACTATATTTTTTATAAGCCAGGATATACTTACCATGACAAATATATATTAAAATTTCATTTTACATTTCCCACCCTCAACAGAATCTTCATTTAAAGCCCTCTGTGTAGAAGTCTAGGAGCAGATAGAATAGTGACCAAGCCCATGTACTGAGAGATTAGATTTCATTATTAGTATGTCTGAACTTTATTATCTTAAACAGTCTAACAATCTATGAAGTCACTTGTATTCTTTGTGATTTTAATTTGTAGCGTTATCCAAAATTAGGAAAATAATTTTGTTTTTACTTTGGAGTCTAATTTCTTGATAATTTCTTTGTATAAAATGTCAAGGAAAGAAATATTGGAAGTTGCAACAGGTCATACTGTCTCATGAAGAAACAGGTTAAGTGCAATGAAATCTTTTTATTAGCAAATGTAGGAGCAAATGTGCTTCAGAATTAATGCTACAGAAGTAGAGCCAAAAGCATACTTCAATTTTCTCCTTATCTTTTCCTTTGATCATTGCCCAAGATAATATCAGAAGTAACTACTATCTGAAAAATAATTTGACACCTTACTGCCTCTTGGAATTAGTAGTATCCTATTAACCTTACTCTAAAACATTTTCCATGTAACTTATTTACTAACAATTTATTTTTTTGGTCTCAAACAGTCACTCTATTAAGGAAAACCTGCCTGTTTTATCAAAGGAGTAGAGTAAATTTCTCAAAGGCCCGTGGCAAAAATCTCTTTTACAATTTGGTCACTAGCTCTGATTCCTTCATGAAAAGTCACATTTGTTTTAGCCTTTAAAAATAAAGAAAGCAAGGAAAAGCAAAAACTGAGGTAAAGAGGAAGGGTAAGATGAGGAGGAAAGAAGTCCAAAGCTTATATTATCTTAGTCTACTACCATGATTTACTTCTTATTTCAAAAAGAGTTTACCTGATAAACTATCTAGTAGCATGCATACATGCATGCATGTATACATACAAACAGACAAACAAATGGTTTGAACAACAAACATTTCACAATAAGAAAGAGGAAGAAAATGTTTAGAATCACAGTAAATCCTTGTGTAATAAGTAAAAACTTCTTATCCTCCAGTCAAACCAACTCAAAAGTTAGAAAAATGACTGGCCAAAATCACTGAAAGATGTGAGAATTTTGTCCTTTTTTTCAGAAATTAAAATATGTAGTTTTCACCCAAATATAAAATAATAATAATCTCCTCCATTTTAAAGTGAACTTTAAAAATTACACTAATTTGAAAGTTTAATTACTATGATTATGATAAAAGCTATACAGTTTAAATAATTGTCTCATATTTCTACTTTAGGCTTCTAGATTGATCTTGACTTTCTACACATCTTATTTGGAAAAGTGTGAACTTTTCACTGTAGCATGTATGTTGCCTCATTCTGTACTGTGCTTGTTTTTCTGTACTTTTCTCATTATAGATTTAACATACTATGGCCTGTTGCCTAGGAATTGGTATAACTAATTCAGTGCTCAGAAAGAGTCATGTGCATGGTACCAATTAATATAAATAATATATCGGAGGAATTGACTACATTTAAAGGATGCCTCTACTAAAGCGACTTACTCTAAAGCTGTTTTAATGGATGGATGATGGCACTTGAAATGCTGATCTAAAGAACCTCTTCAGGTGGATCCACCACAAACCCCGCTATAACGAAAAAAATGTAAAATAAAACCAAGCCCTTACATTTAGTTCAAGCACAGCATTCAAAATGGATTTCATAAACATTATATTACTTAACAATCATTTTAAAGACAGCAAAATAGTGACTCAGAGAGTTTAAGTGACTTGTCCAAACCAACAGATAATGAAAGATGTAAGTCTGAAATCCATGATTGTTTTTTCATTGAACTCAACAGTTACAAAATAATTGAGCTCATTTTGAAGCAGCAAATCACTTTTTTTTGAAAGGGGGAGTAAGGAGTTAAAGTTCTATTTTTACCTTGTATAAATGTAAATTGCAGTGATGTTTATTAATTCACCATTCATAAGAAACCTCACAATATTCAGTGCAATTATCTGCTATGAGAATATAAGTCAAAGTTTTTCAGTTATGGTGGTAGATTCATTTTCGATCCTCTTACTCTGTAACAGACATTTTGGTCAATCAATAAAGCATTTGACACCAATTCTTTGCCCAAACACATTTACACAATCATAAACTCTTAAAGATATCCTTGTGAATTAGCTCTAGGATTTATCATTTGATAAAGGGCCAATCTTTTACTTCTTGACTTTGCTATTTCCCGTCTAGACAACTACAGAATGGTATTTTGGTGGATAACTGTGCAGTTCTTTCAATTTTGTTTTCAAACTTTACAAAATGATGCAGTTGCTTTTCAGCACCATTAACTTTCTGGAGTAAAAGTTTTCTCTAATGATTACAAATATCCATGAGGCAGTCTTAGTCATTCTTTTCCCTGACCCCTATCCCTAGCTCCCTTATCCTTCTCTGCCAGGATATGTCACTATATATTTTAGATTCTTTCCATAATTTACACTAAGTTTTTGGTGATATGTGTATTAAGGAGCAAACAGATTAGTGTTAAATATCTGAAACCAGAATATTTGTGGGGGGTTTATCATATTTTCTCCAGTGATATAAAAATTGTCACATCCTCTAATTCTATTAAATCCTCTAATCCTATGAAATAATACATTATACTAGATGTTTGTGCTCCCTTTTAAAAAGATTCAAAAGTGTAGTAGTATATTCATATGAAAGAACTTTTTAGAAAATTAGATCATAGTAACGTTAAAAAAATACTTCATTGTACTAAAAAGTCAGGAATGGTCTGATACCGTTATAAGAATTAGTACCATGGACCAGGAAAGAGTAATTTCCTAGATTTGGGTGGTGTCAGAGCATAACTCTAGATAGAAGTTGGTTATCTACTTGTAAAATACTTCATTTTAGAACTGTATAAATTTAGATATATTAGGAAGGAGCGATGATGTTTAAATACATGGATAGTTTTGAATATATGAATAGCTTCTTGGGGGGCATATCTATCATGCTCCTCACAGAGATATTTAAGCTTTGTTCTATTCAGTTCTACCTTGGCTACTTATAAGTAAATGAAACGTATATTTCTGATATGGACTGGTTAAACATTCTTTCTTTATAGTTAAACTTGATTTTAGTACTATAGTAAGAGAATTTAATTTCTCTTATGAGAACTCTGTCATGTATACAGATTTTTTCTCGAAGTCTTATATTATAAAAGAATATCAAAGAAAAAACATGTAAGATTTTAATAAAACTTTATATAAAATGTTGGTTGCTTTAGCATAAATGTTATCTGATGATAAAATAATAATACTCCATTCTAGCCGGCCTGAAAATAGATTAAAATGCAATTAAAAGAGAACTGTGAATATTTTTTTTTTTGGAATGGCAACTGCCCCATGAACTGACTGTCCCACAGTTCTGTATTGTAATGTTTGCTAAAGCAACTACTTTGGATGGTTTACTCATGTTATCTACGGAATGCTAATTATGTTTTTTTTTAAATAATCAATTTTATTTATGTATTTATTTTTGGTTGCGTTGGGTCTTCATTGCTGTGTGCAGGCTTTCTCTAGTTGCTTCGAGTGGGAGCTACTCACTGCAGTGGCTTCTCTTGTTGCAGAGCTGGGGTCCAGGCACGCGGGCTTCAGTAGTTGTGGCGCGTGGGCTTAGTTGCTCCGTGGCACGTGGGACCCGGGCTCAAACCTGTGTCCCCTGCATTGGCAGGCGTATTCTTAACCACTGCGCCACCAGGGAAGTCCCACTAATTACGTTTTAAAGAGGAAATCAATTAAATGTAGTTTATACATCATTATTCTCATTTTGTATTTTATTTTAAAAATTAAGTGTACATAATTCAGGTTTTGCTAATATTACCTATTTTTAAAAAAATATATTTTGGGGCTTCCCTGGTGGCGCAGTGGTTGAGAGTCCGCCTGCCGATGCAGGGGACACAGGTTCATGCCCCAGTACGGGAAGATCCCACATGCCGTGGAGCGGCTGGGCCCGTGAGCCATGGCCGCTGAGCCTGCACATCCAGAGCCTGTGCTCCGCAACGGGACAGGCCACAACAGTGAGAGGCCCGCGTACGGCAAAAAAAAAAAAAAAAAAAATATATATGTATATATATATATTTTTTGACACTAATAACTAAACTGATTTTGAATTGCAATTAAAATAGATTATAAATAATATATATGTATGTATATATGTGTGTATATATATATAAATTTACTACTTCCTAAAACATTACCTCATAAGGCTCTAATTAAATTAATTAAATGGGAAACGTATATATTTGTATTTGATTATACACATAAGTGTTAAGCCCAACTTTCTAGGACATTAAAAATGTAACCTTTGAATAGTGTATTTCCATGGGATAAATTAAAATCTTTGGCAATTTTTCAAAATAGAATTTTAAAATGAAGAGACATTTCTCATTTTCAGATAGCTGTGTTAATATTTCCCATTTTTAAGAAAATCAGTTTGATTGAGTCTCTGACATATATCCTTTTAATAAGGAAATAAGAGCCTCCACATTATAAATAGAGATGCTAGTTACATCCAAGTTGGACTTACTAAATTAGCAAACACAATTCACCCATGTCCATAATATATAAAAGACTAGAAGCTTGAACTAATGACTAACAGAAGCAGTGAGTAATCAGCTTAGGCAAAGTGCTGTGATATTTCCCTTTCTTCCTGTGGCTACAATCTCAATACAAATGAGAAGTCCTCCAGAAGGATTTCCTGCTACTTACTCCACTGTTAGAATCTTTCTAAACAGCAGAAATGCACAAGGCCACCTCTGGGGCTACTAGACCAGAGCATATTGAGATAAATTTTGAGCAAGCTTGACATGCATCTCCATAGTCTGGGGAATATTTATGAACAAAGCATCTGGTGTTAAATATCTTCTGGGTCCACAGGACTGGGTAAAGAGAAAGCAGTACAAGCACCCTGCACCCTCATAAGCAACATCTGGCAAAGATGTAGAGTTACCCATTGGCCTAGTGAAAATGCTGCACAGGTGGCCAAGCTCAAACCATCCTGACAGCACCCTATACAAGAGGGTGCCCTGTTGGGGAAAAGGATTCCAGCAATGTAACTCTATGGAGTGTACTTCCAGAAAGTGGGAAACTGAATGGATCTATGACATATGCAGGTACTCACAGGAGCCTTAGAAGTACCCATTAATACAACCAATGAAAGAATTCACATTTGCCTGACACAGAGAGCTCAGATGATAATAAAACCAATCACAGAAGATATCTTCCCATCTTCTCTCAAAATACACTAGAGGAGGAAATGAGACCCAGAAGCAAAGGGTTAGAAGTAGAGAAGAAAGAGAAAAAAAACATGTTTGTCTTCCCACTACCAGTTCCCAAGCCAAGTGAGGTCACAGCTACATTGCTAAGTGGGGAAAAGCTTTCTGTTGTATGTGAGATTTAAGTTTTAAATTAAACCAGACTGGACTTTTTAATACCAAAAGGATTCAATATCTAAAAATGAGACTTCCTCTTACCAAGGAAATAAATATACAGCAAAAGATTCCAACAATTGAACTTTGTAGCAAAAGATTCCAGGCAAACTAGGAAGGGAGTATCAGAAATGTTTTAAAGCACTAGTATGGAGGAGGGGAAAAAAAGCCACTTTCTTATCTGTAACTTCACTGGATCCAATCCTTCTATTAAAGGGGTTAAATGCATGTCACCTCTCCTCCAGAAGCTCACAGTCCAATGAAGAATTAGTTGTGGGGTTGTTTCAATGTAATGCGAGATGTGAAAAGAAGCACACGCATTCATTAACAGGAGGGGCAACCCATCTAGTGAGCTTGTGAAAGACACTGGTACCTTAAATATGAATCTATTAGCTATGTAAAACATGTCAGAGACGGAGTAATGGGTTGTAATGAGTATTCTAGCCAGAGGGAGTTCTTTTCAGGAAGATTCCTATGTGAGGGAAAATAGGACATTGAGGAATTCAGTCCAGTGTGAATATTCCTCTCTGGAGGAACATCTTCCTCCACCTCAAAATGTTTTGTAGAGAGACGTGTGAGAAACCTAAGTGGGTAAGAAGGACCATTAGAAACTAATTCAAAAGACCTGTTTAATTTTTTTAATTTTCCTCTCTGCAAAAATCTTTGCTAACCACGGGTAGAAAAATCAATTAACAGATCTCCGAAGCCCTTCGGCAGAGGCCAGCCAAGGCTCAAAAAGAAGGTACAAACCGCAAGTAAAAAGAAACTTGAGGGGCAGCTAAGTAAAAAGTTCACTGGGGCTTCCCTGGTGGCGCGGTGGTTGAGACTCTGCCTGCCAATGCAGGGGACACGGGTTCGCGCCCTGGTCTGGCAGGATCCCACATGCCGCGGAGTGGCTGGGCCCGTGAGCCACAACTACTGAGCCTGCGCGTCTGGAGCCTGTGCTCCGCAACAAGAGAGGCCGCGACAGTGAGAGGCCCCCGCTTGCCACAATTAGAGAAAGCCCTCGGCACAGAAACGAAGACCCAACATGGCCAAAAATAAATAAATTAATTAATTAATTAAAAAAAAAAGTTCACTTACTGGATCCAGTGGAAACACTGCATCCTCACTGGCACCATCAGGGAAGTCCAACTGTGTGGGCCAAGCCAGCTCTTCCTTCTCAGGCTCCCCCCGCCAGCATCTTGTTTCTCCCCTTCAGGTGTCGCTCCACCTCTGAGGCGCTATTTTCTTAGGCCGATGAGGCGGCGGGCAACGAAACCTTCAAGGTGCTCACACTTTAACACTTCCTCTTCCGGCGGGTGTTCGCCAGCACCTGATGCCTCTCCGGGTTGTTCTGGAGCACATTCTCGGTATGCCTGTAGGCCTTAGCCACTAGCAGTTTTGCTTCATGGTCCATTATCTGCCGGAGGCCCTGACTGAAGGGGCGCCGTTAACTGTGAGGCCCTCCGGTGCCTCGGGGAAGGAGATGGGCTGGATGCTCGGTGCCACACCAAACTGCTTCCCCCCGGAGTGGGCAGTGCGGGTGACCTTCCTCAGGGTGTCCTGTGCCTGGGAAGGGGTCTTTTTGAAGGAGATGGTCCCTGACGACATGCGGCCGCCTAGGGCCTTGCACACCCTCTCCACCAGCGGCTCCATGGTGAAGAAGGGAGGGTCTCTCACAAGCATCGGAGCCAAGCCCAGTGTGGCGTTTGTGGCGCGATGGCGCCTTTCACCACAGCCTCCGTGTGCTCGAGCGGCCAGCCAAACAAAGCATGGCCTGATTCGTGAAACGCAACCCCCTTCCTGTCATCCTCTGAGAGGATCCTGCTCTTCCGGGCAGCGTGAGAGGGAAAACTCGAGGTTCGCCGCTCGGTCTTCCTGCAGTTCTCGCGAGGTTTCGCTACAGAGCCCGGCTACACCCGCACAGCTGAGCCCTGCCTTCAGCTGACAGGCAACGCAGATGAACTCTGCTGGCCCGGATTAGCGCCGGCCTTTTCAGGTGCCGCTTGAAAACCTCCTGCATTTCCCGCAGCGTGGGAAGGTCGAGGAGGCTTGTGAAGTCGGCCTGGCCTCAGCAGAGCGTTGTCAAAAATGTCAGTTCAGTTGGTGGACGCCAGGGCTCTGACGTGGTCGGTGGTGCACGGTTCAACCATTTTCACAGAAGCTGGTTCAGAGTCCGCCCCGCCTCCGTGTTGCAGGAGCCGGACCTGGTGGTGGGGCGCTTCTTGCCCACGGAGTCAGTCTCCTCAATGTACGCGACTCCCTCCGGGGGCGGGTGTGGGCTTCCTTGAAGAGGCTCCACAAATGCGCAGGGCCGAGACCTCCACAGACTCCGGACCGGCCAGCGCCAAGGAAGGCACAGGCCTCCGTCACTACCACCTTGGCCAGCGGCGTCTTCCCACAGCCCGGGCAAACAGCAGCGCACCTTTCAGAACTTTGGCACTGAGCTGAAGGAAGCACTCCGGGCTCTTCAGGTAATCACAAACCCTTTGACTGCATTCCCACCAAGTCTTTTGAGGCTGACTCGTTTCCGCACCTTGTTGTCCACCATCATGAAACGAGGCATTTTAAGCTGATTAAAAACACTGAATCCTGCTTCCCTCCCCGTCTCTCCAGTCAAATGGAAACAATGCACGGCCAAGCCCAGCGCTGATTTCCCCAAGGCGGAGGGAACATTTCCTAAGAAGCTGTAGGAAACTGGGGGTCCGGGCCTTGCCTTCCGTATTCAGCTTCTCTTCAGCCTCCAGAGTTTCTCTTTTAAACCGTCCGTATCTGCGCCTGCATTCAGTACACCCAGGCCAGCCGAGGACGCCGAACACTACAGCTCCGGGTGCAGGACGACTCCCACCACATCCTCCCGGCCACCAGGTGGACCTGTGGGGCCTCGCCCGTGGCCAGCGCCTCGTAGACAAAGTCGGTCCCGGAATGTTGGCCCCGCAGGGGCTGAGGAGTGCAGCTGCTGC